>NC_066585.1:538467416-538767416 GCF_024323335.1 Lathyrus oleraceus | reverse complement strand
ACTTGTTACACATTTAAATATAATATGAATCATTCATTTATAGTTTTTTTAACTTTGTTGCTTAGTGATGAAGAAATCTAAATTTTGGTGATCGAGAAGAAAAATATTGAATTTTTTGATATAGAATATACCATAATACATTGTGAAAATTTCGAATAAAAATAAAATTGAGCTTTATTACGTAATTTCACTTATAAACCATTTATATATAATTTGAATCATTAATTTATAGTCCTTTAACATTTTTACTTTGTGATGAAGAAATCCAAAATTTGGTGATGGAGAAGAAAATTATTGAATTTATTTACATATAATATACAATAATACAATGTGAATATTCCGAATAAAAAATATTGATCTGGATTATATAATTTCACTTGTTACCAATTTATATATAATATGAATCATTCATTTGTAGTTTTTTCAATTCGTTGCTTAGTGATGAAGAAACCTATAATTTGGTGATGGAGATGAAAAATATTATTTTTTTTTACATATAATATACCATAATACAGTGTGAATATGACAACTACAAATAAAATTGAGCTTTATTACGTAATTTCACTTATAAACCATTTATATATAATATGAATCATTAATTTATAATCCTTTAACTTTGTTACATAGTGATGAAGAAGCCAAAAATTTGGTGATGGAGAAGAAAATTATTGAATTTATTTACATATAATATACCATAATACAATGTGAATATGCCGAATACAAATAATATTGATCTTGATTACGTAATTTCATTTGTTACCCATTTATATGTAATATGAATCATTCATTTATAGTTTTTTTTCACTTGTTGCTTAGTGATGAAGAAACCTAAAATTTTGGGATGGAGAAGAAAATATATTTTTTTATACAAATAATATACCTTAATACAATATGAATATGACAAATACAAACAAAAATGAGCTTTATTACGTAATTTTACTTATAAACCATTTATATATAATATGAATCATTAATTTATAGTCCTTTAACGTTTTTACTTAGTGATGAAGAAACCTAAAATTGGGTGATGGAGAAGAAAATTATTGAATTTATTTACATATAATATACCATAATACAATGTGAATATGCCGAATACAAATAATATTGATCTTGATTATATAATTTCACTTGTTACCCATTTATATATAATATGAATCCTTCATTTATAGTTTTTTTCACTTTGTTGCTTAGTGATGAAAAACCTAAAATTTGTTGATGGAGAAGAAAATATTAAACTTTTTTTACATATAATATACCATAATACAGTGTGAATATGACAAATACAAATAAAATTGAGCTTTATTACGTAATTTCACTTATAAACCATTTATATATAATATGAATCATTAATTTATAGTCCTTTAACTTTGTTACTTAGTGATGAAGAAACCTAAAATTTGGTGATGAGAAGAAAAATATTGATTTTTATTACATATAATATACCAAAATACAATGTGAAAATGCCGAATCCAAATAAAATTAAGATTTATTACGTAATTTCCCTTATAAACCACTTATATATAGTATGAATCATTAATTGATAGTCCTTTAACCATGTTACTTAGTGATGAAGAAACCTAAAATTTGGTGATGGAGAAGAAAATTATTGAATTTATTTACATATAATATACCATAATATAATGTGAATATGCAGAATACAAATAATATTGATCTTGATTATGTAATTTCACTTGTTACACATTTAAATATAATATGAATCATTCATTTATAGTTTTTTTAACTTTGTTGCTTAGTGATGAAGAAATCTAAATTTTGGTGATGGAGAAGAAAAATATTGAATTTTTTGACATATAATATACCAAAATACATTGTGAGAATTTCAAATAAAAATAAAATTGAGCTTTATTACGTAATTTCACTTATAAACCATTTATATATAATATGAATCATTAATTTATAGTCCTTTAACATTTTTACTTTGTGATGAAGAAATCCAAATTTTGGTGATGGAGAAGAAAATTATTGAATTTATTTACATATAATATACAATAATACAATGTGAATATTCCGAATAAAAAATATTGATCTGGATTATATAATTTCACTTGTTACCAATTTATATATAATATGAATCATTCATTTGTAGTTTTTTCAATTCGTTGCTTAGTGATGAAGAAACCTAAAATTTGGTGATGGAGATGAAAAATATTAATTTTTTTTACATATAATATACCATAATACAGTGTGAATATGACAACTACAAATAAAATTGAGCTTTATTACGTAATTTCACTTATAAACCATTTATATATAATATGAATCATTAATTTATAATCCTTTAACTTTGTTACATAGTGATGAAGAAGCCAAAAATTTGGTGATGGAGAAGCAAATTATTGAATTTATTTACATATAATATACCATAATACAATGTGAATATGCCGAATACAAATAATATTGATCTTGATTACGTAATTTCATTTGTTACCCATTTATATGTAATATGAATCATTCATTTATAGTTTTTTTTTCACTTTGTTGCTTAGTGATGAAGAAACCTAAAATTTTGGGATGGAGAAGAAAATATTATTTTTTTATACAAATAATATACCTTAATACAATATGAATATGACAAATACAAACAAAAATGAGCTTTATTACGTAATTTTACTTATAAACCATTTATATATAATATGAATCATTAATTTATAGTCCTTTAACGTTTTTACTTAGTGATGAAGAAACCTAAAATTGGGTGATGGAGAAGAAAATTACTGAATTTATTTACATATAATATACCATAATACAATGTGAATATGCCGAATACAAATAATATTGATCTTGATTATATAATTTCACTTGTTACCCATTTATATATAATATGAATCCTTCATTTATAGTTTTTTTCACTTTGTTGCTTAGTGATGAAAAAACCTAAAATTTGTTGATGGAGAAGAAAATATTAAACTTTTTTTACATATAATATACCATAATACAGTGTGAATATGACAAATACAAATAAAATTGAGCTTTATTACGTAATTTCACTTATAAACCATTTATATATAATATGAATCATTAATTTATAGTCCTTTAACTTTGTTACTTAGTGATGAAGAAACCTAAAATTTGGTGATGAGAAGAAAAATATTGATTTTTATTACATATAATATACCAAAATACAATGTGAAAATGCCGAATCCAAATAAAATTAAGATTTATTACGTAATTTCCCTTATAAACAACTTATATATAGTATGAATCATTAATTGATAGTCCTTTAACATGTTACTTAGTGATGAAGAAACCTAAAATTTGGTGATGGAGAAGAAAATTATTGAATTTATTTACATATAATATACCATAATATAATGTGAATATGCAGAATACAAATAATATTGATCTTGATTATGTAATTTCACTTGTTACACATTTAAATATAATATGAATCATTCATTTATAGTTTTTTTAACTTTGTTGCTTAGTGATGAAGAGATCTAAATTTTGGTGATGGAGAAGAAAAATATTGAATTTTTTGACATATAATATACCAAATACATTGTGAGAATTTCAAATAAAAATAAAATTGAGCTTTATTACGTAATTTCACTTATAAACCATTTATATATAATATGAATCATTAATTTATAGTCCTTTAACATTTTTACTTTGTGATGAAGAAATCCAAATTTTGGTGATGGAGAAGAAAATTATTGAATTTATTTACATATAATATACAATAATACAATGTGAATATTCCGAATAAAAAATATTGATCTGGATTATATAATTTCACTTGTTACCAATTTATATATAATATGAATCATTCATTTGTAGTTTTTTCAATTCGTTGCTTAGTGATGAAGAAACCTAAAATTTGGTGATGGAGATGAAAAATATTAATTTTTTTTACATATAATATACCATAATACAGTGTGAATATGACAACTACAAATAAAATTGAGCTTTATTACGTAATTTCACTTATAAACCATTTATATATAATATGAATCATTAATTTATAATCCTTTAACTTTGTTACATAGTGATGAAGAAGCCAAAAATTTGGTGATGGAGAAGCAAATTATTGAATTTATTTACATATAATATACCATAATACAATGTGAATATGCCGAATACAAATAATATTGATCTTGATTATGTAATTTCATTTGTTACCCATTTATATGTAATATGAATCATTCATTTATAGTTTTTTTTCACTTTGTTGCTTAGTGATGAAGAAACCTAAAATTTTGGGATGGAGAAGAAAATATTATTTTTTTATACAAATAATATACCTTAATACAATATGAATATGACAAATACAAACAAAAATGAGCTTTATTACGTAATTTTACTTATGAACCATTTATATATAATATGAATCATTAATTTATAGTCCTTTAACGTTTTTACTTAGTGATAAAGAAACCTAAAATTGGGTGATGGAGAAGAAAATTACTGAATTTATTTACATATAATATACCATAATACAATGTGAATATGCCGAATACAAATAATATTGATCTTGATTATATAATTTCACTTGTTACCCATTTATATATAATATGAATCCTTCATTTATAGTTTTTTTCACTTTGTTGCTTAGTGATGAAGAAACCTAAAATTTGTTGATGGAGAAGAAAATATTAAACTTTTTTTACATATAATATACCATAATACAGTGTGAATATGACAAATACAAATAAAATTGAGCTTTATTACGTAATTTCACTTATAAACCATTTATATATAATATGAATCATTAATTTATAGTCCTTTAACTTTGTTACTTAGAGATGAAGAAACCTAAAATTTGGTGATGAGGAAGAAAAATATTGATTTTTATTACATATAATATACCAAAATACAATGTGAAAATGCCGAATCCAAATAAAATTAAGATTTATTACGTAATTTCCCTTATAAACACTTATATATAGTATGAATCATTAATTGATAGTCCTTTAACCATGTTACTTAGTGATGAAGAAACCTAAAATTTGGTGATGGAGAAGAAAATTATTGAATTTATTTACATATAATATACCATAATATAATGTGAATATGCAGAATACAAATAATATTGATCTTGATTATGTAATTTCACTTGTTACACATTTAAATATAATATGAATCATTCATTTATAGTTTTTTTAACTTTGTTGCTTAGTGATGAAGAGATCTAAATTTTGGTGATGGAGAAGAAAAATATTGAATTTTTTGACATATAATATACCAAAATACATTGTGAGAATTTCAAATAAAAATAAAATTGAGCTTTATTACGTAATTTCACTTATAAACCATTTATATATAATATGAATCATTAATTTATAGTCCTTTAACATTTTTACTTTGTGATGAAGAAATCCAAATTTTGGTGATGGAGAAGAAAATTATTGAATTTATTTACATATAATATACAATAATACAATGTGAATATTCCGAATAAAAAATATTGATCTGGATTATATAATTTCACTTGTTACCAATTTATATATAATATGAATCATTCATTTGTAGTTTTTTCAATTCGTTGCTTAGTGATGAAGAAACCTAAAATTTGGTGATGGAGATGAAAAATATTAATTTTTTTTACATATAATATACCATAATACAGTGTGAATATGACAACTACAAATAAAATTGAGCTTTATTACGTAATTTCACTTATAAACCATTTATATATAATATGAATCATTAATTTATAATCCTTTAACTTTGTTGTATAGTGATGAAGAAGCCAAAAATTTGGTGATGGAGAAGCAAATTATTGAATTTCTTTACATATAATATACCATAATACAATGTGAATATGCCGAATACAAATAATATTGATCTTGATTATGTAATTTCATTTGTTACCAATTTATATGTAATATGAATCATTCATTTATAGTTTTTTTTTCACTTTGTTGCTTAGTGATGAAGAAACCTAAAATTTTGGGATGGAGAAGAAAATATTATTTTTTTATACATATAATATAGCTTAATACAGTATGAATATGACAAATACAAACAAAAATGAGCTTTATTTTTTAATTTTACTTATACACCATTTATATATAATATGAATCATTAATTTATAGTCCTCTAACATTGTTACTTAGTGATGAAGAAACCTAAAATTTGGTGATGGAGAAGAAAATTATTGAATTTATTTACATATAATATACCATAATACAATGTGAATATGCCGAATACAAATAATATTGATCTTGATTATGTAATTTCACTTGCTACCTATTTATATATAATATGAATCTTTCATTTATAGTTTTTTCACTTTGTTGCTTAGTGATGAAGAAACCTAAAATTTGGTGATGGAGAAGAAAATATTAAACTTTTTTTACATATAATATACCATAATACAGTGTGAATATGACAAATACAAATAAAATTGAGCTTTATTACGTAATTTCACTTATAAACCATTTATGTATAATATGAATCATTAATTTATAGTCCTTTAACTTTGTTACTTAGTGATGAAGAAACCTAAAATTTGGTGATGAAGAAGAAAAATATTGATTTTTATTACATATAATATACCAAAATACAATGTGAAAATGCCGAATCCAAATAAAATTAAGATTTATTACGTAATTTCCCTTATAAACCATTATATATAGTATGAATCATTAATTGATAGTCCTTTAACCATGTTACTTAGTGATGAAGAAACCTAAAATTTGGTGATGGAGAAGAAAATTATTGAATTTATTTACATATAATATACCATAATATAATGTGAATATGCAGAATACAAATAATATTGATCTTGATTATGTAATTTCACTTGTTACACATTTAAATATAATGTGAATCATTCATTTATAGTTTTTTTTTAACTTTGATGCTTAGTGATGAAGAAACCTAAATTTTGGTGATGTAGAAGAAAAATATTGAATTTTTTGACATATAATATACCATAATACATTGTGAAAATTTCGAATAAAAACAAAATTGAGCTTTATTACGTAATTTCACTTATAAACCATTCATATATAATATGAATCATTAATTTATAGTCCTTTAACGTGTTTACTTTGTGATGAAGAAATCCAAAATTTGGTGATGGAGAAGAAAATTATTGAATTTATTTACATATAATATACAATAATACAATGTGAATATTCCGAATAAAAAATATTGATCTGGATTATATAATTTCACTAGTTACCAATTTATATATAATATGAATCATTCATTTGTAGTTTTTTCAATTCGTTGCTTAGTGATGAAGAAACCTAAAATTTGGTGATGGAGATGAAAAATATTAAATTTTTTTACATATAATATACCATAATACAGTGTGAATATGACAACTACAAAAAAATGAGCTTTATCACGTAATTTCACTTATAAGCCATTTATATATAATATGAATCATTAATTTATAATCCTTGAACTTTGTTACATAGTGATGAAGAAGCCAAAAATTTGTGATGGAGAAGCAAATTATTGAATTTATTTACATATAATATACCATAATACAATGTGAATATGCCGAATACAAATAATATTGCTCTTGATTACGTAATTTCATTTGTTACCCATTTATATGTAATATGAATTATTCATTTATAGTTTTTTTCACTTTATTGCTTAATGATGAAGAAACCTAAAATTTTGGGATGGAGAAGAAAATATTTTTTTATACAAATAATATACCTTAATACACTATGAATATGACAAATACAAACAAAAATGAGCTTTATTACGTAATTTTACTTATAAACCATTTATATATAATATGAATCATTAATTTATAGTCCTTTAACGTTTTTACTTAGTGATGAAGAAACCTAAAGTTGGGTGATGGAGAAGAAAATAATTGAATTTATTTACATATAATATACCATAATACAATGTGAATATGCCGAATACAAATAATATTGATCTTGATTATATAATTTCACTTGTTACCAATTTATATATAATATGAATCATTCATTTGTAGTTTTTTCAATTCGTTGCTTAGTGATGAAGAAACCTAAAATTTGAAGATGGAGATGAAAATATTAAATATTTTTACATATAATATACCATAATACAGTGTGAATATGACAAGTACAAATAAAATTGAGCTTTGTTACGTAATTTCACTTATAAACCATTTATATATAATATGAATCAGTAATTTATAATCCTTTAACTTTGTTACATAGTGATGAAGAAGCTAAAATTTGGTGATGGAGAAGTAAATTATTGAATTTATTTACATATAATATACCATAATACAATGTGAATATGCCAAATACAAATAATATTGATCTTGATTAGGTAATTTCATTTGTTACCCATTTATATATAATATGAATAATTCATTTATAGTTTTTTTCACTTTGTTGCTTAGTGTTGAAAAAACCTAAAATTTGGTGATGGAAGGGAAAATATTTTTCTTTTTTACAAATAATATACCTTAATACAAAGTGAATATGACAAATACAAACAAAATTGAGCTTTATTACGTAATATCACTTATAAACCATTTTAATATAGTATGAATCATTAATTTATAGTCTTTAATGTTGTTACTTAGTGATGAAGAAACCTAAAATTTGGCGATGGAGAAGAAAATTATTGAATTTATTTACATATAATATACCATAATACAATATGAATATGCCGAATACAAATAATATTGATCTTGATTATGTAATTTCACATGTTACCCATTTATATATAATATGAATCATTCATTTTGGTGATGGAGAAGAAAATTATTGAATTTATTTACATATGATATACCATAATACAATGTGAATATGACGAATACAAATAATATTGATCTTGATTATATAATTTCACTTGTTATCAATTTATATATAACATGAATCATTCATTTATAGTTTTTTCAATTTGTTGCTTAGTGATGAAGAAACCTAAAATTTGGTGATGGAGATGAAATTTTTTATTTTTTTACCTATAATATAGCATAATACAGTGTGAATATGTTTAATACAAATAAAATTGAGCTTTATTACGTAATTTCACTTATAAACCATTTATATATAATATGAATAATTAATTTATAGTCCTTTAACTTTGTTACTTAGTGATGAAGAAACCAATAATTTGGTGATGCAGAAGCAACTTATTGAATTTATTTACATATAATATACCATAATAAATGTGAATATTCCGAATACAAATAATATTGATCTTGATTACCTAATTTCATTTGTTACCCATTTATATGTAATATGAATCATTCATTTATAGTTTTTTTTCACTTTGTTGCTTAGTGATGAAGAAACCTAAAATTTTGGGATGGAGAAAAAAAAATTATTTTTTTATACAAATAATATACCTTAATACAGTGTGAATAAGACAAATACAAACGAAAATGAGCTTTATTACGTAATTTTACTTATAAACCATTTATATATAATATGAATCATTAATTTATAGTCCTTTAACGTTTTTACTTAGTGATGAAGAAACCTAAAATTGGGTGATGGAGAAGAAAATAATTGAATTTATTTACATATAATATACCATAATACAATGTGAATATGCCGAATACAAATAATATTGATCTTGATTATATAATTTCACTTGTTACCCATTTATATATAATATGAATCTTTCATTTATAGTTTCTTCACTT
Source organism: Lathyrus oleraceus (assembly GCF_024323335.1). NCBI lineage: Eukaryota > Viridiplantae > Streptophyta > Magnoliopsida > Fabales > Fabaceae > Lathyrus > Lathyrus oleraceus. The sequence goes on along the minus strand of NC_066585.1, from coordinate 538,757,833 downwards.
TGTTGCTTAGTGATGAAGAAACCTAAAATTTGGTGATGGAGAAGAAAATATTAAACTTTTTTTACATATAATATACCATAATACAGTGTGAATATGACAAATACAAATAAAATTGAGCCTTATCACGTAGTTTCACTTATAAACCATTTATGTATAATATGAATCATTAATTTATAGTCCTTTAACTTTGTTACTTAGTGATGAAGAAACCTAAAATTTGGTGATGGAGAAGAAAAATATTGATTTTTATTACATATAATATACCAAAATACAATGTGAAAATGCCGAATCCAAATAAAATTAAGATTTATTACGTAATTTCCCTTATAAACCACTTATATATAGTATGAATCATTAATTGATAGTCCTTTAACATTGTTACTTAGTGATGAAGAAACCTAAAATTTGGTGATGGAGAAGAAAATTATTGAATTTATTTACATATAATATACCATAATATAATGTGAATATGCAGAATACAAATAATATTGATCTTGATTATGTAATTTCACTTGTTACACATTTAAATATAATATCAATCATTCATTTATAGTTTTTTTTTAACTTTGTTGCTTAGTGATGAAGAAGCCTAAATTTTGATGATGGAGAAGAAAAATATTGAATTTTTTGACATATAATATACCATAATACATTGTGAAAATTTCGAATAAAAATAAAATTGAGCTTTATTACGTAATTTCACTTATAAACCATTCATATGTAATCATTAATTTATAATCCTTGAACTTTGTTACATAGTGATGAAGAAGCCAAAATTTGTTGATGGAGAAGCAAATTATTGAATTTATTTACATATAATATACCATAATACAATGTGAATATGCCGAATACAAATAATATTGCTCTTGATTACGTAATTTCATTTGTTACCCATTTATATGTAATATGAATTATTCATTTATAGTTTTTTTCACTTTGTTGCTTAATGATGAAGAAACCTAAAATTTTGGGATGGAGAAGAAAATATTTTTTTTTATACAAATAATATACCTTAATACAGTATGAATATGACAAATACAAACAAAAATGAGCTTTATTACGTAATTTTACTTATAAACCATTTATATATAATATGAATCATTAATTTATAGTCCTTTAACGTTTTTACTTAGTGATGAAGAAACCTAAAATTGGGTGATGGAGAAGAAAATAATTGAATTTATTTACATATAATATACCATAATACAATGTGAATATGCCGAATACAAATAATATTGATCTTGATTATATAATTTCACTTGTTACCCATTTATATATAATATGAATCCTTCATTTATAGTTTTTTCACTTTGTTGCTTAGTGATGAAGAAACCTAAAATTTGGTGATGGAGAAGAAAATATTAAACTTTTTTTACATATAATATACCATAATACAGTGTGAATATGACAAATACAAATAAAATTGAGCCTTATCACGTAATTTCACTTATAAACCATTTATGTATAATATGAATCATTAATTTATAGTCCTTTAACTTTGTTACTTAGTGATGAAGAAACCTAAAATTTGGTGATGGAGAAGAAAAATATTGATTTTTATTACATATAATATACCAAAATACAATGTGAAAATGCCGAATCCAAATAAAATTAAGATTTATTACGTAATTTCCCTTATAAACCACTTATATATAGTATGAATCATTAATTGATAGTCCTTTAACATTGTTACTTAGTGATGAAGAAACCAAAATTTTGTGATGGAGAAGAAAATTATTGAATTTATTTACATATAATATACCATAATACAATGTGAATATGCCGAATACAAATAATATTGATCTTGATTACGTAATTTCATTTGTTACCCATTTATATGTAATATGAATCATTATTTATAGTTTTTTTTCACTTTGTTCCTTAATGATGAAGAAACCTAAAATTTTGGGATGGAGAAGAAAATATTATATTTTTATACAAATAATATACCTTAATACAATGTGAATATGACAAATACAAACAAAATGAGCTTTATTACGTAATTTTACTTATAAACCATTTATATATAATATGAATCATTAATTTATAGTCCTTTAACGTTTTTACTTAGTGATGAAGAAACCTAAAATTGGGTGATGGAGAAGAAAATAATTGAATTTATTTACATATAATATACCATAATACAATGTGAATATGCCGAATACAAATAATATTGATCTTGATTATATAATTTCACTTGTTACCCATTTATATATAATATGAATCCTTCATTTATAGTTTCTTCACTTTGTTGCTTAGTGATGAAGAAACCTAAAATTTGGTGATGGAGAAGAAAATATTAAACTTTTTTTACATATAATATACCATAATACAATGTGAATATGCTGAATACAAATAATATTGATCTTGATTATATAATTTCACTTGTTACCCATTTATATATAATATGAATCCTTCATTTATAGTTTTTTCACTTTGTTGCTTAGTGATGAAGAAACCTAGAATTTGGTGATGGAGAAGAAAATATTAAATTTTTTTACATATAATATACCATAACACAGTGTGAATATGACAAATACAAATAAAATTGAGCCTTATCACGTAATTTCACTTATAAACCATTTATGTATAATATGAATCATTAATTTATAGTCCTTTAACTTTGTTACTTCGTGATGAAGAAACCTAAAATTTGGTGATGGAACAGAAAAATATTAATTTTTATTACATATAATATACCAAAATACAATGTGAAAATGCCGAATCCAAATAAAATTAAGATTTATTACGTAATTTCCCTTATAAACCACTTATATATAGTATGAATCATTAATTGATAGTCCTTTAACATTGTTACTTAGTGATGAAGAAACCAAAAATTTGGTGATGGAGAAGAAAATTATTGAATTTATTTACATATAATATACCATAATACAATGTGAATATGCCGAATACAAATAATATTGATCTTGATTACGTAATTTCATTTGTTACCCATTTATATGTAATATGAATCATTCATTTATAGTTTTTTTTCACTTTGTTCCTTAATGATGAAGAAACCTAAAATTTTGGGATGTAGAAGAAAATATTATATTTTTATACAAATAATATACCTTAATACAATGTGAATATGACAAATACAAACCAAAATGAGCTTTATTACGTAATTTTATTTATAAACCATTATATATAATATGAATCATTAATTTATAGTCCTTTAACGTTTTTACTTAGTGATGAAGAAACCTAAAATTGGGTGATGGAGAAGAAAATAATTGAATTTATTTACATATAATATACCATAATACAATGTGAATATGCCGAATACAAATAATATTGATCTTGATTATATAATTTCACTTGTTACCCATTTATATATAATATGAATCCTTCATTTATAGTTTCTTCACTTTGTTGCTTAGTGATGAAGAAACCTAAAATTTGGTGATGGAGAAGAAAATATTAAACTTTTTTTACATATAATATACCATAATACAATGTGAATATGCTGAATACAAATAATATTGATCTTGATTATATAATTTCACTTGTTACCCATTTATATATAATATGAATCCTTCATTTATAGTTTTTTCACTTTGTTGCTTAGTGATGAAGAAACCTAGAATTTGGTGATGGAGAAGAAAATATTAAACTTTTTTTACATATAATATACCATAACACAGTGTGAATATGACAAATACAAATAAAATTGAGCCTTATCACGTAATTTCACTTATAAACCATTTATGTATAATATGAATCATTAATTTATAGTCCTTTAACTTTGTTACTTCGTGATGAAGAAACCTAAAATTTGGTGATGGAACAGAAAAATATTGATTTTTATTACATATAATATACCAAAATACAATGTGAAAATGCCGAATCCAAATAAAATTAAGATTTATTACGTAATTTCCCTTATAAACCACTTATATATAGTATGAATCATTAATTGATAGTCCTTTAACATTGTTACTTAGTGATGAAGAAACCAAAAATTTGGTGATGGAGAAGAAAATTATTGAATTTATTTACATATAATATACCATAATACAATGTGAATATGCCGAATACAAATAATATTGATCTTGATTACGTAATTTCATTTGTTACCCATTTATATGTAATATGAATCATTCATTTATAGTTTTTTTTCACTTTGTTCCTTAATGATGAAGAAACCTAAAATTTTGGGATGTAGAAGAAAATATTATCTTTTTATACAAATAATATACCTTAATACAATGTGAATATGACAAATACAAACAAAAATGAGCTTTATTACGTAATTTTACTTATAAACCATTTATATATAATATGAATCATTAATTTATAGTCCTTTAACGTTTTTACTTAGTGATGAAGAAACCTAAAATTGGGTGATGGAGAAGAAAATTATTGAATTTATTTACATATAATATACCATAATACAATGTGAATATGCCGAATACAAATAATATTGATCTTGATTATATAATTTCACTTGTTACCCATTTATATATAATATGAATCCTTCATTTATAGTTTTTTCACTTTGTTGCTCAGTGATGAAGAAACCTAAAATTTGGTGATAGAGAAGAAAATATTAAACTTTTTTTACATATAATATACCATAATACAGTGTGAATATGACAAATACAAATAAAATTGAGCTTTATTACGTAATTTCACTTATAAACCATTTATGTATAATATGAATCATTAATTTATAGTCCTTTAACTTTGTTACTTAGTGATGAAGAAACCTAAAATTTGGTGATGGAGAAGAAAAATATTGATTTTTATTACATATAATATACCAAAATACAATGTGAAAATGCCGAATCCAAATAAAATTAAGATTTATTACGTAATTTTCCTTATAAACCACTTATATATAGTATGAATCATTAATTGATACTTCTCTAACATTGTTACTTAGTGATGAAGAAACCTAAAATTTGGTGTTGGAGAAGAAAATTATTGAATTTATTTACATATAATATACCATAATTTAATGTGAATATGCAGAATACAAATAATATTGATCTTGATTATGTAATTTCACTTGTTACACATTTAAATATAATATGAATCATTCATTTAGAGTTTTTTTAACTATGTTGCTTAGTGATGAAGAAATCTAAATTTTGGTGATGGAGAAGAAAAATATTGAATTTTTTGACATATAATATACCATAATACATTGTGAAAATTTTGAATAAAAATAAAATTGAGCTTTATTACGTAATTTCACTTATAAACCATTTATATATAATATAAATCATTAATTTATAGTCCTTTAACATTTTTACTTTGTGATGAAGAAATCCAAAATTTGGTGATGGAGTAGAAAATTATTGAATTTATTTACATATAATATACAATAATACAATGTGAATATTCCGAATAAAAAATATTGATCTGGATTATATAATTTCACTTGTTACGAATTTATATATAATATGAATCATTCATTTGTAGTTTTTCCAATTCGTTGCTTGTGATGAAGAAACCTAAAATTTGGTGATGGAGATGAAAAATATTAAATTTTTTTACATATAATATACCATAATACAGTGTGAATATGACAACTACAAAAAAAATGAGCTTTATCACGTAATTTCACTTATAAGCCATTTATATATAATATGAATCATTAATTTATAATCCTTGAACTTTGTTACATAGTGATGAAGAAGCCAAAAATTTGTTGATGGAGAAGCAAATTATTGAATTTATTTACATATAATATACCATAATACAATGTGAATATGCCGAATACAAATAATATTGCTCTTGATTACGTAATTTCATTTGTTACCCATTTATATGTAATATGAATTATTCATTTATAGTTTTTTTCACTTTATTGCTTAATGATGAAGAAACCTAAAATTTTGGGATGGAGAAGAAAATATTTTTTTATACAAATAATATACCTTAATACACTATGAATATGACAAATACAAACAAAAATGAGCTTTATTACGTAATTTTACTTATAAACCATTTATATATAATATGAATCATTAATTTATAGTCCTTTAACGTTTTTACTTAGTGATGAAGAAACCTAAAGTTGGGTGATGGAGAAGAAAATAATTGAATTTATTTACATATAATATACCATAATACAATGTGAATATGCCGAATACAAATAATATTGATCTTGATTATATAATTTCACTTGTTACCAATTTATATATAATATGAATCATTCATTTGTAGTTTTTTCAATTCGTTGCTTAGTGATGAAGAAACCTAAAATTTGAAGATGGAGATGAAAAATATTAAATATTTTTACATATAATATACCATAATACAGTGTGAATATGACAAGTACAAATAAAATTGAGCTTTGTTACGTAATTTCACTTATAAACCATTTATATATAATATGAATCAGTAATTTATAATCCTTTAACTTTGTTACATAGTGATGAAGAAGCTAAAAATTTGGTGATGGAGAAGTAAATTATTGAATTTATTTACATATAATATACCATAATACAATGTGAATATGCCAAATACAAATAATATTGATCTTGATTAGGTAATTTCATTTGTTACCCATTTATATATAATATGAATAATTCATTTATAGTTTTTTTCACTTTGTTGCTTAGTGTTGAAAAAACCTAAAATTTGGTGATGGAAGGGAAAATATTTTTCTTTTTTACAAATAATATACCTTAATACAAAGTGAATATGACAAATACAAACAAAATTGAGCTTTATTACGTAATATCACTTATAAACCATTTTAATATAGTATGAATCATTAATTTATAGTCCTTTAATGTTGTTACTTAGTGATGAAGAAACCTAAAATTTGGCGATGGAGAAGAAAATTATTGAATTTATTTACATATAATATACCATAATACAATATGAATATGCCGAATACAAATAATATTGATCTTGATTATGTAATTTCACATGTTACCCATTTATATATAATATGAATCATTCATTTTGGTGATGGAGAAGAAAATTATTGAATTTATTTACATATGATATACCATAATACAATGTGAATATGACGAATACAAATAATATTGATCTTGATTATATAATTTCACTTGTTATCAATTTATATATAACATGAATCATTCATTTATAGTTTTTTCAATTTGTTGCTTAGTGATGAAGAAACCTAAAATTTGGTGATGGAGATGAAATTTTTTATTTTTTTACCTATAATATAGCATAATACAGTGTGAATATGTTTAATACAAATAAAATTGAGCTTTATTACGTAATTTCACTTATAAACCATTTATATATAATATGAATAATTTAATTTATAGTCCTTTAACTTTGTTACTTAGTGATGAAGAAACCAATAATTTGGTGATGCAGAAGCAACTTATTGAATTTATTTACATATAATATACCATAATAAATGTGAATATTCCGAATACAAATAATATTGATCTTGATTACCTAATTTCATTTGTTACCCATTTATATGTAATATGAATCATTCATTTATAGTTTTTTTTCACTTTGTTGCTTAGTGATGAAGAAACCTAAAATTTTGGGATGGAGAAAAAAAAATTATTTTTTTATACAAATAATATACCTTAATACAGTGTGAATAAGACAAATACAAACGAAAATGAGCTTTATTACGTAATTTTACTTATAAACCATTTATATATAATATGAATCATTAATTTATAGTCCTTTAACGTTTTTACTTAGTGATGAAGAAACCTAAAATTGGGTGATGGAGAAGAAAATAATTGAATTTATTTACATATAATATACCATAATACAATGTGAATATGCCGAATACAAATAATATTGATCTTGATTATATAATTTCACTTGTTACCCATTTATATATAATATGAATCTTTCATTTATAGTTTCTTCACTTTGTTGCTTAGTGATGAAGAAACCTAAAATTTGGTGATGGAGAAGAAAATATTAAACTTTTTTTACATATAATATACCATAATACAGTGTGAATATGACAAATACAAATAAAATTGAGCCTTATCACGTAGTTTCACTTATAAACCATTTATGTATAATATGAATCATTAATTTATAGTCCTTTAACTTTGTTACTTAGTGATGAAGAAACCTAAAATTTGGTGATGGAGAAGAAAAATATTGATTTTTATTACATATAATATACCAAAATACAATGTGAAAATGCCGAATCCAAATAAAATTAAGATTTATTACGTAATTTCCCTTATAAACCACTTATATATAGTATGAATCATTAATTGATAGTCCTTTAACATTGTTACTTAGTGATGAAGAAACCTAAAATTTGGTGATGGAGAAGAAAATTATTGAATTTATTTACATATAATATACCATAATATAATGTGAATATGCAGAATACAAATAATATTGATCTTGATTATGTAATTTCACTTGTTACACATTTAAATATAATATCAATCATTCATTTATAGTTTTTTTTTAACTTTGTTGCTTAGTGATGAAGAAGCCTAAATTTTGATGATGGAGAAGAAAAATATTGAATTTTTTGACATATAATATACCATAATACATTGTGAAAATTTCGAATAAAAATAAAATTGAGGTTTATTACGTAATTTCACTTATAAACCATTCATATGTAATCATTAATTTATAATCCTTGAACTTTGTTACATAGTGATGAAGAAGCCAAAAATTTGTTGATGGAGAAGCAAATTATTGAATTTATTTACATATAATATACCATAATACAATGTGAATATGCCGAATACAAATAATATTGCTCTTGATTACGTAATTTCATTTGTTACCCATTTATATGTAATATGAATTATTCATTTATAGTTTTTTTCACTTTGTTGCTTAATGATGAAGAAACCTAAAATTTTGGGATGGAGAAGAAAATATTTTTTTTTATACAAATAATATACCTTAATACAGTATGAATATGACAAATACAAACAAAAATGAGCTTTATTACGTAATTTTACTTATAAACCATTTATATATAATATGAATCATTAATTTATAGTCCTTTAACGTTTTTACTTAGTGATGAAGAAACCTAAAATTGGGTGATGGAGAAGAAAATAATTGAATTTATTTACATATAATATACCATAATACAATGTGAATATGCCGAATACAAATAATATTGATCTTGATTATATAATTTCACTTCTTACCCATTTATATATAATATGAATCCTTCATTTATAGTTTTTTCACTTTGTTGCTTAGTGATGAAGAAACCTAAAATTTGGTGATGGAGAAGAAAATATTAAACTTTTTTTACATATAATATACCATAACACAGTGTGAATATGACAAATACAAATAAAATTGAGCCTTATCACGTAATTTCACTTATAAACCATTTATGTATAATATGAATCATTAATTTATAGTCCTTTAACTTTGTTACTTAGTGATGAAGAAACCTAAAATTTGGTGATGGAGAAGAAAAATATTGATTTTTATTACATATAATATACCAAAATACAATGTGAAAATGCCGAATCCAAATAAAATTAAGATTTATTACGTAATTTCCCTTATAAACCACTTATATATAGTATGAATCATTAATTGATAGTCCTTTAACATTGTTACTTAGTGATGAAGAAACCAAAAATTTTGTGATGGAGAAGAAAATTATTGAATTTATTTACATATAATATACCATAATACAATGTGAATATGCCGAATACAAATAATATTGATCTTGATTACGTAATTTCATTTGTTACCCATTTATATGTAATATGAATCATTTATTTATAGTTTTTTTTCACTTTGTTCCTTAATGATGAAGAAACCTAAAATTTTGGGATGGAGAAGAAAATATTATATTTTTATACAAATAATATACCTTAATACAATGTGAATATGACAAATACAAACAAAAATGAGCTTTATTACGTAATTTTACTTATAAACCATTTATATATAATATGAATCATTAATTTATAGTCCTTTAACGTTTTTACTTAGTGATGAAGAAACCTAAAATTGGGTGATGGAGAAGAAAATAATTGAATTTATTTACATATAATATACCATAATACAATGTGAATATGCCGAATACAAATAATATTGATCTTGATTATATAATTTCACTTGTTACCCATTTATATATAATATGAATCCTTCATTTATAGTTTCTTCACTTTGTTGCTTAGTGATGAAGAAACCTAAAATTTGGTGATGGAGAAGAAAATATTAAACTTTTTTTACATATAATATACCATAATACAATGTGAATATGCTGAATACAAATAATATTGATCTTGATTATATAATTTCACTTGTTACCCATTTATATATAATATGAATCCTTCATTTATAGTTTTTTCACTTTGTTGCTTAGTGATGAAGAAACCTAGAATTTGGTGATGGAGAAGAAAATATTAAACTTTTTTTACATATAATATACCATAACACAGTGTGAATATGACAAATACAAATAAAATTGAGCCTTATCACGTAATTTCACTTATAAACCATTTATGTATAATATGAATCATTAATTTATAGTCCTTTAACTTTGTTACTTCGTGATGAAGAAACCTAAAATTTGGTGATGGAACAGAAAAATATTAATTTTTATTACATATAATATACCAAAATACAATGTGAAAATGCCGAATCCAAATAAAATTAAGATTTATTACGTAATTTCCCTTATAAACCACTTATATATAGTATGAATCATTAATTGATAGTCCTTTAACATTGTTACTTAGTGATGAAGAAACCAAAAATTTGGTGATGGAGAAGAAAATTATTGAATTTATTTACATATAATATACCATAATACAATGTGAATATGCCGAATACAAATAATATTGATCTTGATTACGTAATTTCATTTGTTACCCATTTATATGTAATATGAATCATTCATTTATAGTTTTTTTTCACTTTGTTCCTTAATGATGAAGAAACCTAAAATTTTGGGATGTAGAAGAAAATATTATATTTTTATACAAATAATATACCTTAATACAATGTGAATATGACAAATACAAACCAAAATGAGCTTTATTACGTAATTTTATTTATAAACCATTTATATATAATATGAATCATTAATTTATAGTCCTTTAACGTTTTTACTTAGTGATGAAGAAACCTAAAATTGGGTGATGGAGAAGAAAATAATTGAATTTATTTACATATAATATACCATAATACAATGTGAATATGCCGAATACAAATAATATTGATCTTGATTATATAATTTCACTTGTTACCCATTTATATATAATATGAATCCTTCATTTATAGTTTCTTCACTTTGTTGCTTAGTGATGAAGAAACCTAAAATTTGGTGATGGAGAAGAAAATATTAAACTTTTTTACATATAATATACCATAATACAATGTGAATATGCTGAATACAAATAATATTGATCTTGATTATATAATTTCACTTGTTACCCATTTATATATAATATGAATCCTTCATTTATAGTTTTTTCACTTTGTTGCTTAGTGATGAAGAAACCTAGAATTTGGTGATGGAGAAGAAAATATTAAACTTTTTTTACATATAATATACCATAACACAGTGTGAATATGACAAATACAAATAAAATTGAGCCTTATCACGTAATTTCACTTATAAACCATTTATGTATAATATGAATCATTAATTTATAGTCCTTTAACTTTGTTACTTCGTGATGAAGAAACCTAAAATTTGGTGATGGAACAGAAAAATATTGATTTTTATTACATATAATATACCAAAATACAATGTGAAAATGCCGAATCCAAATAAAATTAAGATTTATTACGTAATTTCCCTTATAAACCACTTATATATAGTATGAATCATTAATTGATAGTCCTTTAACATTGTTACTTAGTGATGAAGAAACCAAAAATTTGGTGATGGAGAAGAAAATTATTGAATTTATTTACATATAATATACCATAATACAATGTGAATATGCCGAATACAAATAATATTGATCTTGATTACGTAATTTCATTTGTTACCCATTTATATGTAATATGAATCATTCATTTATAGTTTTTTTTCACTTTGTTCCTTAATGATGAAGAAACCTAAAATTTTGGGATGTAGAAGAAAATATTATCTTTTTATACAAATAATATACCTTAATACAATGTGAATATGACAAATACAAACAAAAATGAGCTTTATTACGTAATTTTACTTATAAACCATTTATATATAATATGAATCATTAATTTATAGTCCTTTAACGTTTTTACTTAGTGATGAAGAAACCTAAAATTGGGTGATGGAGAAGAAAATTATTGAATTTATTTACATATAATATACCATAATACAATGTGAATATGCCGAATACAAATAATATTGATCTTGATTATATAATTTCACTTGTTACCCATTTATATATAATATGAATCCTTCATTTATAGTTTTTTCACTTTGTTGCTCAGTGATGAAGAAACCTAAAATTTGGTGATAGAGAAGAAAATATTAAACTTTTTTTACATATAATATACCATAATACAGTGTGAATATGACAAATACAAATAAAATTGAGCTTTATTACGTAATTTCACTTATAAACCATTTATGTATAATATGAATCATTAATTTATAGTCCTTTAACTTTGTTACTTAGTGATGAAGAAACCTAAAATTTGGTGATGGAGAAGAAAAATATTGATTTTTATTACATATAATATACCAAAATACAATGTGAAAATGCCGAATCCAAATAAAATTAAGATTTATTACGTAATTTTCCTTATAAACCACTTATATATAGTATGAATCATTAATTGATACTTCTCTAACATTGTTACTTAGTGATGAAGAAACCTAAAATTTGGTGTTGGAGAAGAAAATTATTGAATTTATTTACATATAATATACCATAATTTAATGTGAATATGCAGAATACAAATAATATTGATCTTGATTATGTAATTTCACTTGTTACACATTTAAATATAATATGAATCATTCATTTAGAGTTTTTTTAACTATGTTGCTTAGTGATGAAGAAATCTAAATTTTGGTGATGGAGAAGAAAAATATTGAATTTTTTGACATATAATATACCATAATACATTGTGAAAATTTTGAATAAAAATAAAATTGAGCTTTATTACGTAATTTCACTTATAAACCATTTATATATAATATAAATCATTAATTTATAGTCCTTTAACATTTTTACTTTGTGATGAAGAAATCCAAAATTTGGTGATGGAGTAGAAAATTATTGAATTTATTTACATATAATATACAATAATACAATGTGAATATTCCGAATAAAAAATATTGATCTGGATTATATAATTTCACTTGTTACCAATTTATATATAATATGAATCATTCATTTTTAGTTTTTCCAATTCGTTGCTTGTGATGAAGAAACCTAAAATTTGGTGATGGGTATGAAAAATATTAAATTTTTTTACATATAATATACCATAATACAGTGTGAATATGACAACTACAAATAAAATTGAGCTTTATTACGTAATTTCACTTATAAACCATTTATATATAATATGAATCAGTAATTTATAATCCTTTAACTTTGTTACATAGTGATGAAGAAGCCAAAAATTTGGTGATGGAGAAGCAAATTATTGAATTTATTTACATATAATATACTATAATACAATGTGAATATGCCAAATACAAATAATATTGATCTTGATTAGGTAATTTCATTTGTTACCCATTTATATATAATATGAATAATTCATTTATAGTTTTTTTCACTTTGTTTCTTAGTGATGAAGAAACCTAAAATTTCGTGATGGAAGGGAAAATATTATTTATTTTTACAAATAATATAACTTAATACAATGTGAATATGACAAATACAAACAAAATTGAGCTTTATTACGTAATATCACTTATAAACCATTTTAATATAGTATGAATCATTAATTTATAGTCCTTTAATGTTGTTACTTAGTGATGAAGAAACCTAAAATTTGGCGATGGAGAAGAAAATTATTGAATTTATTTACATATAATATACCATAATACAATATGAATATGCCGAATACAAATAATATTGATCTTGATTATGTAATTTCACATGTTACCCATTTATATATAATATGAATCATTCATTTTGGTGATGGAGAAGAAAATTATTGAATTTATTTACATATAATATATCATAATACAATGTGAATATGACGAATACAAATAATATTGATCTTGATTATATAATTTCACTTGTTATCAATTTATATATAAAATGAATCATTCATTTATAGTTTTTTCAATTTGTTGCTTAATGATGAAGAAACCTAAAATTTGGTGATGGAGATGAAATTTTTTTATTTTTTTTACCTATAATATACCATAATACAGTGTGAATATGTCAAATACAAATAAAATTGAGCTTTATTACGTAATTTCACTTATAAACCATTTATATATAATATGAATAATTTAATTTATAGTCCTTTAACTTTGTTACTTAGTGATAAAGAAACCAAGAATTTGGTGATGTAGAAGCAAATTATTGAATTTATTTACATATAATAAACCATAATAAATGTGAATATTCCGAATACAAATAATATTGATCTTGATTACCTAATTTCATTTGTTACCCATTTATATGTAATATGAATCATTCATTTATAGTTTTTTTTCACTTTGTTCCTTAGTGATGAAGAAACATAAAATTCTGGGATGGAGAAGAAAATATTATTTTTTTATACAAATAATATACCTTAATACAATGTGAATATGACAAATACAAACAAAAATGAGCTTTATTACGTAATTTTACTTATAAACCATTTATATATAATATGAATCATTAATTTATAGTCCTTTAACGTTTTTACTTAGTGATGAAGAAACCTAAAATTGGGTGATGGAGAAGAAAATTATTGAATTTATTTACATATAATATACCATAATACAATGTGAATATGCCGAATACAAATAATATTGATCTTGATTATATAATTTCACTTGTTACCCATTTATATATAATATGAATCCTTCATTTATAGTTTTTTCACTTTGTTGCTCAGTGATGAAGAAACCTAAAATTTGGTGATAGAGAAGAAAATATTAAACTTTTTTTACATATAATATACCATAATACAGTGTGAATATGACAAATACAAATAAAATTGAGCTTTATTACGTAATTTCACTTATAAACCATTTATATATAATATGAATCAGTAATTTATAATCCTTTAACTTTGTTACATAGTGATGAAGAAGCCAAAAATTTGGTGATGGAGAAGCAAATTATTGAATTTATTTACATATAATATACCATAATACAATGTGAATATGCCAAATACAAATAATATTGATCTTGATTAGGTAATTTCATTTGTTACCCATTTATATATAATATGAATAATTCATTTATAGTTTTTTTCACTTTGTTTCTTAGTGATGAAGAAACCTAAAATTTCGTGATGGAAGGGAAAATATTATTTATTTTTACAAATAATATACCTTAATACAATGTGAATATGACAAATACAAACAAAATTGAGCTTTATTACGTAATATCACTTATAAACCATTTTAATATAGTATGAATCATTAATTTATAGTCCTTTAATGTTGTTACTTAGTGATGAAGAAACCTAAAATTTGGCGATGGAGAAGAAAATTATTGAATTTATTTACATATAATATACCATAATACAATATGAATATGCCGAATACAAATAATATTGATCTTGATTATGTAATTTCACATGTTACCCATTTATATATAATATGAATCATTCATTTTGGTGATGTAGAAGAAAATTATTGAATTTATTTACATATAATATATCATAATACAATGTGAATATGACGAATACAAATAATATTGATCTTGAATATATAATTTCACTTGTTATCAATTTATATATAAAATGAATCATTCTTTATAGTTTTTTCAATTTGTTGCTTAGTGATGAAGAAACCTAAAATTTGGTGATGGAGATGAAAAATTTTTATTTTTTTACCTATAATATACCATAATACAGTGTGAATATGTCAAATACAAATAAAATTGAGCTTTATTACGTAATTTCACTTATAAACCATTTATATATGTCGTACCCAAATTTTGTCCGGGCATATTTAAATTTTCGAAATTAATTTCAGTTTCATTTTTGCATCATACGCATAACATGACATACATTGCATCATGAATAATACCTGAAATGTCAGTCAGAATGAATTTATTTGAGAATACAGACAAATCGATTGAATTGTCAGAATTTGAGGAAACAATGTATTTTTCAAATAATATGTTTTGTGCTGATAATTTTGGTGTGACTGGTTTAATTTTTCCGAATAAAATTTGTACTTGATTTTTATTTGAAAATAAGTTAGTTTTTTTTTTAAAAATATTAGTTATTTAATTAAGTTAGTTAGTTTTTTTTAAATATTAGTTATTTAGTTAAGTTAGTTAGTTTTTTTTTAATATTAGTTAGTTTAAAATTAATTACTAGTTAGTTTTATGATTTATTATAAATAATAAGTATAAAATAAATAAATACGTTTCTTGCATTGGATTCTTTCTTTACATAAAAAAACAAAAAAAAATCTCTTTACACACTCACTCTCAAACGGTTATAAAAAAATCCAAAAAAAGATCTAAGGAGATCCTCTGATGATCTCACGCTCTCAACCACACTCATAAATCCCTACACTCTCCCTCTCTCAGAAAAATCCTCACAGAAAAATCCAAAGAATTTCCTCTCTCTTTCAACCATAAAACCCTTCATCCTCCGGCGAAACCCCAGCTCGTCACCATCCTCCGCCATCACTCCGAAACACCGCACACCAACTCCATCGCTCTCTCTCCCTCCTCCTCACAAATCCCTCTTCAAACCCCAAATCTCCTTGCAAGCGCTCAACCGTCACACAACAACACTACAACGCCGCCTCCGTTTTCGATTCACTCCGAATCTCCATCCCACCCCCCTCGCCTCCGCTCACCGTCATCACGCTCACCACTATCCGTCACCATAGAACCTCCACCACAACCTCACCGTCATCCTCTCACGAAACCCTCACAAAAACCATCAAACCACTAAACCGTCCTTCAACCTAAATTCACCATTTACCTTCAAATCGCTACCACACCTCCGACAGCAACAACCAAATCTCGGCACCGCCACCTATTCGACAACCGCTACCCTAAAATCATGCTAACGGCTGTTTTGGACCTTGGATAGGTTATAAGTTTATTGCTATTTTGCAGGTCGATTCCTTTCGGCGACTTTGTTCTCGTAAGCGCCAAGGGCCGGTTTCTATGTTCAGTATGGCTAAAGCGTCAAAATCGAAGCAGAGATAGAAAAGTTTGGCTCAAGATTGTGGATCGGTTTGGAAGCTCATCACTTGATCCGACCGTCTAAGGCCGTCCAGCACAAACCGTTCATTCCGACACAACACGCCAGTAGCTTACAGCGATGGAGATCCTCGTTTAGGGTAATGATTTCGAGTTTTTTCGGTCATATAATAATGGTGCTTCTGTTTGGTTTAAACATCTGCTAAGCTATTGCAAATCCCATTCTCGTATGCCCTATTTCGGTTATCAGATAGATTGTTCGGCTCCCAAATTGATGGTTTATTGAGTATTTGCAGCAACACTGTTATTGTTCATGTTTATTCTAGATTTTAGCTGCAATGGATTACATAGTATGCATATGCTTTCGGGTTTTTTAGTTTTTGTGTTGATTACCTTCCTCTCCATTTCAAATAAGATTACCTCAAAGATAAGAGTCTGCAGAAAGTTGTTTTATGTTTTTGATGTTTCTAAAGGCGCCCCTATTGAAAAACTGATTGTGAGATAGTTGAGATTTATGCTTAGAACGATTAATTTTCTGCTTAAAATTCAACAGTTAATTATGGTGCAGCATGTGGATCCTTGTGTAGTTTATGTTGATGTTGTAGATGTGTCTTGATAAATTAAACTCTGACTATTGTTTGTATGCTGTAGATTCATCTTGATTAATATGTTGATGTTGTGGGTGTAGTGTTATAATAGCAAGGTATTATTCATGGATATGTGAACGAAATTTTAGAGCTTAATCGATAGAAAGGAGAGGTTTCCTGTGTGAGATTAATTTTGGCGGTTTAAAAGACTTGTTTAGGTTTTTTATACAGCATGTTAATTGATCATTATACCCCTCTTAAGTAGGGGAGATGTAAATATGATTTTGCATTATTATTATCATTATTTTTTTTTATCCAATGGGTTCGACAAGTTCATGTCGATATACCATCAAAAGTTTCTGTAATATCCCATATTCCCTTAAATGCTCAATTAGTTGTCAGTTGAGATCAATTGAGTACCTGTGTACTATATCTTTTGTTAGTTGTAACAATTGGAGCTCCTATGTGCTCTAAATATTGTCAATCGGGACCAATAGAGTAACTGGTGAACTCTAAAGAGATTAATTATTAATAAAAGAGATAGACCAATATTAATAAGTACAAGAGAGGATATTTTTGGTAACATTAATAATTGGTCAATTGGTACTGGAAGACAAAATATAAATGGGGATATTTTGTATTACTACTTGATATTATATATATATTATATATATATTGTGTGGTAGAGATTGAGAGAAGTAGAAAAGAAGATATATCAGAAAGAAGAAAGAAAGGGAAGAGGAGAAAAAGAGGAAGAGAAGGAAAGAAGAAAGGAAAAAGAGGAAGAAGAGAAGAAGAGGAAGGAAGGAAGAAGATGGAAAATCATCTTCATCATCTCATCTTCATCATCACCAACTTCATCTTCTTCTACTAGGTGAGTTCTTAGATAGTTTTAGCATTTGGGGGAAAATAATCTATATTTGTGGGGTTAGGGTTTGTGTGAATCGTGCCCTAACCATGCTATGTGTTGATATTATGTTGGTTGTTGTTGAAAAATCAAGTTATGTAAAAATGGTAGATGGAAAGGAAAATAAAAGAGGAGCCATTTAAGGAAAGAGGTTACTAAGAATTAATGGAAATTGGAATTTTTCCCTTTGTTTGTGCAGAATTTGTCTGCTGTGGGGTTCGAACCATGTTAATTGATCATTATACCCCTCTTAAGTAGGGGAGATGTAAATATGATTTTGCATTATTATTATCATTATTTTTTTTTATCCAATGGGTTCGACAAGTTCATGTCGATATACCATCAAAAGTTTCTGTAATATCCCATATTCCCTTAAATGCTCAATTAGTTGTCAGTTGAGATCAATTGAGTACCTGTGTACTATATCTTTTGTTAGTTGTAACAATTGGAGCTCCTATGTGCTCTAAATATTGTCAATCGGGACCAATAGAGTAACTGGTGAACTCTAAAGAGATTAATTATTAATAAAAGAGATAGACCAATATTAATAAGTACAAGAGAGGATATTTTTGGTAACATTAATAATTGGTCAATTGGTACTGGAAGACAAAATATAAATGGGGATATTTTGTATTACTACTTGATATTATATATATATTATATATATATTGTGTGGTAGAGATTGAGAGAAGTAGAAAAGAAGATATATCAGAAAGAAGAAAGAAAGGGAAGAGGAGAAAAAGAGGAAGAGAAGGAAAGAAGAAAGGAAAAAGAGGAAGAAGAGAAGAAGAGGAAGGAAGGAAGAAGATGGAAAATCATCTTCATCATCTCATCTTCATCATCACCAACTTCATCTTCTTCTACTAGGTGAGTTCTTAGATAGTTTTAGCATTTGGGGGAAAATAATCTATATTTGTGGGGTTAGGGTTTGTGTGAATCGTGCCCTAACCATGCTATGTGTTGATATTATGTTGGTTGTTGTTGAAAAATCAAGTTATGTAAAAATGGTAGATGGAAAGGAAAATAAAAGAGGAGCCATTTAAGGAAAGAGGTTACTAAGAATTAATGGAAATTGGAATTTTTCCCTTTGTTTGTGCAGAATTTGTCTGCTGTGGGGTTCGAACCATGTTAATTGATCATTATACCCCTCTTAAGTAGGGGAGATGTAAATATGATTTTGCATTATTATTATCATTATTTTTTTTTATCCAATGGGTTCGACAAGTTCATGTCGATATACCATCAAAAGTTTCTGTAATATCCCATATTCCCTTAAATGCTCAATTAGTTGTCAGTTGAGATCAATTGAGTACCTGTGTACTATATCTTTTGTTAGTTGTAACAATTGGAGCTCCTATGTGCTCTAAATATTGTCAATCGGGACCAATAGAGTAACTGGTGAACTCTAAAGAGATTAATTATTAATAAAAGAGATAGACCAATATTAATAAGTACAAGAGAGGATATTTTTGGTAACATTAATAATTGGTCAATTGGTACTGGAAGACAAAATATAAATGGGGATATTTTGTATTACTACTTGATATTATATATATATTATATATATATTGTGTGGTAGAGATTGAGAGAAGTAGAAAAGAAGATATATCAGAAAGAAGAAAGAAAGGGAAGAGGAGAAAAAGAGGAAGAGAAGGAAAGAAGAAAGGAAAAAGAGGAAGAAGAGAAGAAGAGGAAGGAAGGAAGAAGATGGAAAATCATCTTCATCATCTCATCTTCATCATCACCAACTTCATCTTCTTCTACTAGGTGAGTTCTTAGATAGTTTTAGCATTTGGGGGAAAATAATCTATATTTGTGGGGTTAGGGTTTGTGTGAATCGTGCCCTAACCATGCTATGTGTTGATATTATGTTGGTTGTTGTTGAAAAATCAAGTTATGTAAAAATGGTAGATGGAAAGGAAAATAAAAGAGGAGCCATTTAAGGAAAGAGGTTACTAAGAATTAATGGAAATTGGAATTTTTCCCTTTGTTTGTGCAGAATTTGTCTGCTGTGGGGTTCGAACCCAGGACCTCCTTTGAACTGTACATGCCTTACCACTAGGCTAGAGAGGTTGTTGTTGAATGCTTATGCAATGAATAAATATTAATCTAAATCTTGATTAAGATAGATTAATGAATTAATTGAGCGTTATAACTCCGTTTTGGATGCGGACGGATGCATTAGTAAAGATAACGTAAAGGACTATTATTATTGTTCCATGTTATAAAATAGTATGTGATTTATAAATGCCATGAATTTTATCATGATGAAAATTAAATATTGTTGTTATGTGAAAGGTGAAGTAACATGATTAAAACTCTACAAAGATGAGTGAGGAAACCTAGGAGAATGACATGATTAATAACTTAGAAATATGATCTAGGTTATGGAACATATGTGATATATGTATGAGAATACGGTATTCATTCGTACGACGCTTATGTGAGGTCGTGGACGAATTGTTACCATGATTGAGAATGAGACGCATTGTATGGAACATGCCATATTATTATTTGTGTATTATGGTGAATGAAGTCACCTATGATTGATGATTTTGTTATGGTTCGTGGAACCAATGTTTTGTGGAACCGATCATGTATTCAGAATGTGTGTTTTTCTGTGATGGTACACATCTCTATTGGTATGCTTAAACGTGTAAGCATTGGGATGTGGGACCAATGATTCGAGCCTCAATTGGGTTTGAGCCCCAACCATGGCGGACATGGGGGAAAGGTGGACACCTAAGTGGGTTAGAGTCCCATACGGTGAAAGATACTCAAAGTGGGTTAGAGTCCCATACGAGTGATGGTTCTTAAAAGTGGGTTAGAGTCCCATAGGGGAACCGGATATCCACCGCGAAAGTCGAATCATACGAGCATGCATGAACCGAGTCTGGCTTAGACGTAAGTCCGATCGGGAATTGATGTTTCGTGATCTGAATAATGATCGTGGTTGAGTTATGAGAACTCAGATGCATGTTGCCATACAATTGCGAGATAGTTTCCCCATCGCTCAAGTCTTCGTTCCCTTGTTGACTTGAGTTGGATATGAGTTGAATATCGATTAGAATACCCTGTAGAGCCGAGTGGACCCATATGATAGGAGAACTCACTGAGATTATTATCTCATCCCATTATTGTTGTTATTTTTCAGGTAATTCTTACAGGTTGAATTTTGAGAAGCTGTTATGGATGTTTCAAGGGATGTTGTTTATTATGATCTTCCGCTGTGGAGTGGTGTGCAATGAAGATGTTGCACATAGTTCTTAGATTTTATTGTTTAGGCATTATTGTATAACATGTTCCATTGATGTTTTAGTTGGACATGTATATATATATTGATGCCATTAGGCACTTATGTTGTGACAGTACCAAAATTTAACACTTGTATGATATTATTCTAGATATATATTATACGGGTTGTTACAGTTGGTATCAGAGCAGGTCGATTCTCGACCTAGCCTTGAAACATCATAAGTAAATCTATTCCTGCCTCATATGTGTGTTTAGCCAACATGATTCTTAATATCATTGTATGTAGTATTGGGCCTGATCAACCTAATATTATGTGCATGGTAGGTAGGATCATGGTTGAGCGACCACGAGGACTCCGAAGTGTGGGTTGAACTTGTGCTTTGAGAATAGGCTCAAGCCAAGAGTTAGAAAGTAAGGGGAACTAGATGTCCCAGTTGAAGTTTCAGAGGCGTTGTGATTTGGGTATTATGGAATTGAAGAGTAGTGTATCATCCAAGCGATTCTGCGGTGTTAACAAAGTTAAGAAGTTGAGGATCTCTATTGGATGAATTGTCAGAATTTTGAGGAATGAGTGAATTTGCTAGTGGAATAAGATACACTCACTAATATGGAATAGTATTGTGAGTAATTTTGTATCTTAAAGGAGAAGGGATGGTTATGTTACGCATATGTCATAAGGTTTGGAAGTGAGGTAGTGTATCAGTGTTTCAGTTTCTAAGGCCACTAAAATATTTTGGAAGAACGAGAGTACTTAATAGAATATATATATTTGGAATGGTACCTTGCAAGTGATTGAAGACTTGAGGGATAAGGACGTTCAGTTTTATCGGGAGCCTAGGGTAGTGGTGAAGTCTAAGGAGAGACTCGAGGACATGGTTGCCTATTCCAAGTGAAACATGTATGGACCAAATGGAGGTTAGAAGATAAACCAAGTATGTTCAGTTTTAGAAGGGAGATCGGATTTGAGATAGCTCGTCAGCGGTTCAGTGTTAGTAAGAGACCATTATGGAATGATGAGTTACCTAAAGATCAATTATAAGAGTTTATGTTGGAGGCAGATAGCGCACATTATATAGTAATGGAAGCTCCAGTGGGTTTTGGTTGTATGAGAACTGGTTGAGGATAAGAGCAATTAAGTTGGATTTAAGGACTTCTAGTAGAATGTTTTTTGTAATTGGAACGGAGAGAATTACCATAGGGAGACAAGTGAACACCGAGTGCGGAAGTAGTGTGGATGTTGCAATACAACTGTGTAATGGGGCACATTTTAGATAGAGGCACAATGGGACCATTAAGATTCATTAAGACAAAGTTATGGGCGTGTAGTTGATGATTGTTCACATCGAGGATTTCTAGAGTATGTAGTGTGTAACACCCGAGGTCGGAGAGGCCGAAGAGTGGTTACATGTAACATCCGAGGGTGATGGAGTGGTTGTCGATGCATGATGCATGGCAATGAGACACTCCTAGCAGCTTCTAGGGGAAAAACCAAATTCACGTCGGAATGAGAGGGATCCTGAGGCTGTGCAGGTATGAGACTACATGGTTGAAAGAAGGCTTATAAGGATTAATTGGTACTACCTATATCAATAAGATGCATCTTCTTTTCGGTATCCTAATCAATAAGAACTCCATAGTTAAGCGTGCTTGACTTGGAGTAGTATTGGGATGGGTGACCTTCTGGGAAGTTTCCTGAAAAGCGTGCGAGTGAGGACAAAACATGTTGAAAAAGGCTCGTGTTGATTTGTGGGGTAAGTTGATAATCCTGAAAGCAGTCTGGGGTGTTACATAGTGGAATGGAGAAAGTTAAACCTTGGTGTTAAGAGAAGTATGTGATAGCAGTATTATGGTCACAAGTAAGTGTAATGGGTTCCTTGTCTTGAGATGGATGTAAAGTAACATACATTTTTGAGCAGTGAGTCTTGTATTCTAAGAAGTTGAGTTGATGATAGACAATGAAAGATAAGCTAAGCTGGAGCATATGGACTAAGTGTAGGATGTTGAATATGTTATGTTGTAAGAGCTTATTGGGGGACAATGAGGATTGTCCGTAGCAAGTCATCTAGACAAGTAACCCCAGTATGATGAAGGGAGTAGTAGGTATTGGTTTCGAAGAAAATTCCAATCATAAGCGTGTGGCAATGATAAGGTTCATCTTAAGTGCATTTTATTTGGATTAAAAGAGTAATATTGGCTTATTGGAAGTCTGGTTGTTATTTATCTCCTTGAGAAGTATTTGGTTGGTTGGTTAGTCGCGGAGTATAAACATTCACACCGTGTTGGAGCTAAGGATGTCCTAAATGTCATAAGTGTACCGTTGTGGATGTACAAATTGAGGATGGAGTTGCAAGTCACCACAAGTCAGATTGGTAGTTTTGAGATTGGGATTTCTGAAGGTGTAGTGCGTAGTTTGTCATCTGAGGAGATACCATGGAAGTCAGACATGTGGGAAAACCAACTTAGTAGACCATACTCAGTTTTAGTAAGTCTGGGAAGTACCACTATTATGATTATGAATAACTATACGGAACGGACTTGGAAGAGACCTACTAAGTGGTGATCTGGAAGAGATTATCTAGGTATGTGGTATAAATTGATAGGGTGTGAAGCGGTTGGTCGTGGTATGAAATTGATTGATTCATTTGGATTCATAGCCTTAAATGTAGATTCCCTGATAGTGGTGATGGATGTGTACGATGATACTTTACCCTATTTGAAAGGATTCATGAGTTATGCTTCCCAGGAGAAACAAGAATCAGTTATTCCTACGGTTAAACATGTAACTCGGATGGTATGTTAGTAAGAGCATGAGCTAAGATTATGGAAGATGGGACAAAATGATTGAGATGAATGATTTTGGATACAAAGTGAAATGTTATCTCTAGATGTGTATGGAATATTTTGTGTGACTCTATGAGGTGTATGAACACTCATAGTTATGTTCTAGATTGCTTAAGTTCCTTAGAAGTGGTGTCTCGTTGATGAGTTAAAGTTCCTTGATGGTGTTATGTTGTTTTGGTCAAGATCATGTGCCGGGAGAAATATTGAATGAATCAAAACCCTATGAGAGGATTTGATATGGAATATAGTAACCAGAACCGGATGTTGTCAAACTAATTTGGTTTAGCTGCACAAAACACAGGATGAATTTGGATGTTCTATGTTTTTATGGTTGTAGCAATGTAACTCCTGGATACCTGCCTTCTGAAGAGTGTTGGTCTTATTCTGAACTTTTGTGAGTCGTCAAGGACGTTATTATACTAATGGGAGTCGGTAAGGTTCTAGTACCATTTTGGACAGTAGGCACTCTGAGGGTAAGTGTGTTTCTTTGAAGATTGTTAGCTAAATAGTGGTGCCTAGGAATCCCAAGTGTTCCACTATTGGAATCAGAGTATCACAATGGAAGGTGATGGATGAAAGAGACCAATCAAGTCTATGGGGATCAGGGAGATAGTTACTCGTAAGAATGGAGGTAAGGATGAGAGTAAGATAATCTCGTGCTAATGGTTCTATCTTATTGGAGTAGTACGAGAGAAGGGAAGCAGTAGGAGTAAGGGCTTGTAGCATACATTATCAGATCAAGTGAAGTTTATGAGATTATCAATAAATGGATTACAAAGTTGTTGCATTTGTTGAAGGAATAACAAGAAAAGGGCAGTCAATACTATTTGTGGTCAGGGAATCAATAAATTTTCTTATGAAGAATTAATGAGTATTGATTAACCGAGTCTAGATGAGATGTTGTAATTATGTTTTGTGTAACTTAGTGCAAGGAAGGAAAGTCGTGGTTTCCGGGAAGAAAGTGACCCACTGATGTTGAGCGGTATATAAGAGGAATTAAGTGGGAGCAAGTCTAAATGTTAATCCAATATCAGAATGAGATTGTGATGGAAATCAAGAAGTTTCGAGAGTTCATGAAAGAAGGAAAATTGTCAGCAAGGACAAGTTAGAAGAATGAGTATGTCAGAGGTTTGGAATCGAAGAGAGGTCAAGTGTTGGTCTAAGACGTTGATACAAGGATTGTTTGTTTGTTGAGTGAAGGAAATTCGGGGGCGAATTTCAATTTAAGGGGGGGAGAATGTAATATCCCATATTCCCTTAAATGCTCAATTAGTTGTCAGTTGAGATCAATTGAGTACCTGTGTACTATATCTTTTGTTAGTTGTAACAATTGGAGCTCCTATGTGCTCTAAATATTGTCAATCGGGACCAATAGAGTAACTGGTGAACTCTAAAGAGATTAATTATTAATAAAAGAGATAGACCAATATTAATAAGTACAAGAGAGGATATTTTTGGTAACATTAATAATTGGTCAATTGGTACTGGAAGACAAAATATAAATGGGGATATTTTGTATTACTACTTGATATTATATATATATTATATATATATTGTGTGGTAGAGATTGAGAGAAGTAGAAAAGAAGATATATCAGAAAGAAGAAAGAAAGGGAAGAGGAGAAAAAGAGGAAGAGAAGGAAAGAAGAAAGGAAAAAGAGGAAGAAGAGAAGAAGAGGAAGGAAGGAAGAAGATGGAAAATCATCTTCATCATCTCATCTTCATCATCACCAACTTCATCTTCTTCTACTAGGTGAGTTCTTAGATAGTTTTAGCATTTGGGGGAAAATAATCTATATTTGTGGGGTTAGGGTTTGTGTGAATCGTGCCCTAACCATGCTATGTGTTGATATTATGTTGGTTGTTGTTGAAAAATCAAGTTATGTAAAAATGGTAGATGGAAAGGAAAATAAAAGAGGAGCCATTTAAGGAAAGAGGTTACTAAGAATTAATGGAAATTGGAATTTTTCCCTTTGTTTGTGCAGAATTTGTTTGCTGTGGGGTTCGAACCCAGGACCTCCTTTGAACTGTACATGCCTTACCACTAGGCTAGAGAGGTTGTTGTTGAATGCTTATGCAATGAATAAATATTAATCTAAATCTTGATTAAGATAGATTAATGAATTAATTGAGCGTTATAACTCCGTTTTGGATGCGGACGGATGCATTAGTAAAGATAACGTAAAGGACTATTATTATTGTTCCATGTTATAAAATAGTATGTGATTTATAAATGCCATGAATTTTATCATGATGAAAATTAAATATTGTTGTTATGTGAAAGGTGAAGTAACATGATTAAAACTCTACAAAGATGAGTGAGGAAACCTAGGAGAATGACATGATTAATAACTTAGAAATATGATCTAGGTTATGGAACATATGTGATATATGTATGAGAATACGGTATTCATTCGTACGACGCTTATGTGAGGTCGTGGACGAATTGTTACCATGATTGAGAATGAGACGCATTGTATGGAACATGCCATATTATTATTTGTGTATTATGGTGAATGAAGTCACCTATGATTGATGATTTTGTTATGGTTCGTGGAACCAATGTTTTGTGGAACTGATCATGTATTCAGAATGTGTGTTTTTCTGTGATGGTACACATCTCTATTGGTATGCTTAAACGTGTAAGCATTGGGATGTGGGACCAATGATTCGAGCCTCAATTGGGTTTGAGCCCCAACCATGGCGGACATGGGGGAAAGGTGGACACCTAAGTGGGTTAGAGTCCCATACGGTGAAAGATACTCAAAGTGGGTTAGAGTCCCATACGAGTGATGGTTCTTAAAAGTGGGTTAGAGTCCCATAGGGGAACCGGATATCCACCGCGAAAGTCGAATCATACGAGCATGCATGAACCGAGCCTGGCTTAGACGTAAGTCCGATCGGGAATTGATGTTTCGTGATCTGAATAATGATCGTGGTTGAGTTATGAGAACTCAGATGCATGTTGCCATACAATCGCGAGATAGTTTCCCCATCGCTCAAGTCTTCGTTCCCTTGTTGACTTGAGTTGGATATGAGTTGAATATCGATTAGAATACCCTGTAGAGCCGAGTGGACCCATATGATAGGAGAACTCACTGAGATTATTATCTCATCCCATTATTGTTGTTATTTTTCAGGTAATTCTTACAGGTTGAATTTTGAGAAGCTGTTATGGATGTTTCAAGGGATGCTGTTTATTATGATCTTCCGCTGTGGAGTGGTGTGCAATGAAGATGTTGCACATAGTTCTTAGATTTTATTGTTTAGGCATTATTGTATAACATGTTCCATTGATGTTTTAGTTGGACATGTATATATATATTGATGCCATTAGGCACTTATGTTGTGACAGTACCAAAATTTAACACTTGTATGATATTATTCTAGATATATATTATACGGGTTGTTACAGTTTCAATAAATCAATGGAGTATTTTCACCGTGTCTGAATCTCACGAATAACATCAATCGTTGTTATTTCGCGTAAACCGGTTTGAACACCACCGATTCAATTCTAAATCCATATTGCCACTTATTTTCATTCTTTTAAAAAAAATAAAGTCAATTAAATTAAGTTTTGCTTGATTACTTAATTACCATTAATTAATTTTAATTAACATGATTATTGAGTTTAAATAAATAATTTTGATAATTAAGTTTAATTAAGTTAATTAATCGATTCAATTAAATCTTAAGTAATTAATTCGATAAATCATTTTCAATTTTATTTCAATTTTAATTTCATTCAATTCAAACCAATTTCAAAAAAGCACAAATCATACAATTCTCGATTCAAAGTCGAGTCCTCTTTTAAACACCCTTGTAAGTCGATTGCTCTTAGCATCGCCATCAACCTCACATAGCTTACTCTTGGGCTTCCTTACAATGAAACCTACTTGGTTATTGATTAATCGAGTAGATGAAATAATACACTAAATTCATTTCATTCATAAACATGAATTCAAATCATTTTTCCAAAACCATTCAATTTCAAACATAAACTTGGGATGAAAAGGAGATAGTATGCGTACGCTTCACTATTTCTCAAGCACTTGAATAATTGGCGTACGCCATATTGCGCGAGTTCTTGTCACCCGATTAAATCTTAAATCACATCTTCCAAATCAACTACAAATCATAAATCCTTTTAATTCCACATTTCAGATGAAAAGGAAGATAGTGAGCATCCGCTTCATTATCTCTCGATTATTCGAATAATTGGCGTACGCCATATTGCTCGAATCTTCGTCATCAATTCAAAACCACAATCGAATAAATTCAAACTATCTTTGCAAATCAAATACGACATACAAACATTATCTTTTACAACTTAAACTTCGGATGACAAAAGATGAGAGGCGTACGCCTCGCCATCTCTCGATTATTTGAATAATTGGCGAACGCCATATTGCACAAATTATCGACTTCCGATTAAAATACGCTAAATAAACTTGGATAAGAGAATAGGTGGCGTATGCCTCATTATTCTTTGGATAAGCAAGTAGGGGGCGTACGCCTCACTACCGTGCATATTCAACATCCACAAACAAACTTTCAAAATAATTCGAACGAAAAGGGACTAGAAGGCGGACGCCTTGTTACTCCTCGAAAGAATTGGACGATTGGTGAACACCACATTGCTCAACCTTTCGTCGTTCTCCAAAAACATTTCAAACAAATCAAACCTAACTTCTCGCCCCCGAGCGATCGAAACCAAAAACACCCAAACACATCAATTCAACTTGTCACCCCGCGTGACCAAAACCCCTTCAAAAGAACACTGTCAATCCTTTCTAATGCGCACAACAAACCAGTGCTAGAGCCTCCCCCGAGAGTAGACATGCCAGCGTTTAGCCGTTAGAACGCCGACCTACACAGTCGTTCATCAAAACCAAACACACCAAATATTCGTAGTAGCCCGAACTACGAATGCTCTGATTTCCTTATTGCACCATAAGGATACGTAGGCAGGAGATTGGTGTATCTTCGCGAGCACACTAATAAAAAACCTCCCATTTCCCCTTCTTGAGGTCTTCATCCATATCTATCATCAATTCCAATCACTCGAAGCAAAGGAATAACAGTCAATTAACAGTCAAATAGCAAAATCAGACTAAAAGGTTCCCGTTGAGTACAACGGACGTGAGGGGTGCTAATACCTTCCCCTTGCGTAATCGACTCCCGAACCCGAATATGGTTGCGACGACCATTATTCTTATTTCTAAAGGTTTTCTCGATATTTTCCTATTCCTTCCTTAGGAATAAATAAAGTTCGGTGGCGACTCTGTTTCGAACAACATTTTTTCCGCGTCCTATCGCGAGGGATCGCATTATCATCATTTTTGAGGTGCGACAGACTGGCGACTCTGCTGGGGACCCTGCTCCAAGCAAGAGAGAGTCTAGCCTAAATTTTGCTTTGACTGTTGGAAGATATTCTTTTCTTCCATGTTTATTTCTCCATATTTTATTCTTATTGCTTGTATTGTGTGAAATTTTTCTTGATACTTTGATATGGGACTTGGTGTATGCTGTGAGATAAGCTTTATACCCGAGCTTCGAGAAAAAACATAGAACCCGGAGTTGTGTAGTATTGAACCGAGGGGTGTACACCTCATTGGGACAATACGAAGACTCCACTTAGAGTAGATCTGTTTGGAGTTTCCATCACAATATGGCAAGCCCATCATTGCGGGGAAGGTTCTAAACACGATCCGTGACTCTAGGGACCTCACCTTAAAACCAAGTTTTGTTTTCATGATCGGTGATTATGTAGTATTGAACCGAAGGGTCTACACCCTGTTCTTACAATACGAGAATCCCACTTAGATTAGATCATTTCATAACTCCCATCACGATGTGGCTAGCCCACCATTGCGAGGAAGTTTTGAACTTGATCCGTGAGTCTAAGTTCCTTCCTTGAAAACATAACTTTAGAACCTACCTTTGGGGAATTTCTTGTGATCATAGAAACCCGTGCTTCTTCCTTTTATCATGACGTACCTGACGTGTGAATAATCTTGAGTCTGTATTCCTCTGCGAAAACATGGCGAAACTTCATGCATTTGCATATCATAAACATGCATTGCATATCATCTCCCAGAAACAAAAACTTACACCATATTCTCCCCTTGTCCAGTAACGCTGACTACTCGACACCGGTACGAGACACGCCGCAATTACAAGATGACACTTGAACAGTTGGAAGCAAACCAGGTTTTGATGAGGACCGACATTGACTCCATGCAGGCAAAGATGGATCGCCTGCTAGAGACCATGTTAGTCTTAACCCAGAAGGAGAAAGATGCTGAGACTAGCGCCGAAGCTAGGAAAGTTGCTGCCCAGTTTGGATCGCCATCACTTAGCATCCCTGGAGTAACTGAACTTGATGGTAACCCTTCCTAACCTAGAGGAGGACCAATCCCTATTCCTGTTCCCATGGTCAACAAAGAATGAAGGCGATCATTATGCCCTTCTTTACCATTTCACATTCTTGTAATTTGATCTTGTTTGTTTAAGTACTGTATGCTTTGAACATTGTTGTTTTTATTTGGTCTTATTAATGGGATGATTATGCATGCTTTGAATCAATTTTTCATATTCACTCATATTATCACATTTGCAAATCACAAACACATACTTTTCCACTTCACCTCCTTTATCACACTATTATTAGTAAATGTTGGAAGGAGGATGACGAAAACTAAATACTCATAATAGCTGATCGTATGCTTTCGGATAAAATCCTGCTAATGATGTACAGGCATTGTTTCAAATCCCCAAACACTGGAGAGATAAGGAGTTAATCCCTAGTCAACCACTTCGAGCCTAGAAGTAGGAGTTTCTTTCATATCTAAAAAACCCTTACGCTTAACCTGGGGCAGGGTAGTGTTCAGTTAATCTGACTACACGTTCAAATTACAAGATGAAATATCCCATACGAGGATCAACCATATGACATTCTCCGCACACATCTTGAAGTGTCGAAGGAACCATGCAAATCCAAATTTCATGTCGGTTGTTCTTCAATGACCAATGACTTGGCAGTCACAATTACCAAAAAAAAAATAAAGATAGAGCCCGCTAAGTCCAACACCCTGAAAGGAGACTTAGACAAAAACAAGGGCAATCCCGATGGATTAAAGCTGCAAACAAAGAAGTCCATGCAAAAGTTAGGGATCAAAACAAAAATCGAAAGAGACAATGAAAGTCTCCAACAAAATAAAACAAGATTCAGTGACCACCATACCAAAATCAAAGGGTCACCGACATCAAAAAAAAAACAAAATAAGGTGGCTGCCATTCCAAAAGACCTTGAATCACCATCTTTATCCTTACACATACAAAAGACGAATATGTCTTGAATTAACTGAACATAGGATTGGAGTTCATCATGAAGAAGGGGTGGGTTAAAATAAACTTTGAGCCTTATATCCATTTGTTTCAATAACCATGAACCAAACCACGTTACAACCCTCAAAAGACCTAATTGAAGTAGGGTTTATTCTGAAAGCATACTACAACAAGGTTGAGTAAACTGACTCCTAGAGATTTGCTAATATGTTATTCTCACTATATCATTCACTCAATCGCTAGCTAAATCAAGCACCGCGATTGGACTCATGATCCACTCGCCACACACTACCACAACACTCCAAATGAATGATTGTTTTTCAAAACTTGCATAACTGTTGCATTAAAATCACCATTTCTTGGATAACAATTCTTAATTGTCAATCAGTACTTGACATCGAGAAAATTTCAACAAGGGGCAATACGAGAGGCACTTGATCGTTGGTGCTGACACGAATCAAGACCATCCTATGAATCAGGGGCATGGCATCTTCAGATCATATTGACCTAAGAACTAGTCAATACAAGACAAATCTCCAAGCATCGGTTGATCGAGGAGGAAAAACACTTCAGTACTCAGTATGTCTGGGGCAAGTCCCTCAAAGGCTAATCAGGGGCAGATCATAGCAAGATACAGAAACTGGGAAAAACAAACTCAGACCATGTCATGGGATAATCGCTCCTAAAGTTCCCTTTCAAGGAGAATTCCTTTGAACACCCTACAGTCCGGGGCAAGACAAGTTGCAAGAGGCAAGTCCCTTTCATATCTTCAAGACAATCAAGCAGATTGCGTCAAGACATTAGTGATTGTATGAATTCACAACCAAAGCGTCGAAAGTTCATATCAATACAACATCATACCTTGACGAGAATCCTTAGGGAACGTCAAAAGGCATAATCATCATGCGTTGATCACGTCGCTATGCTCAGTCACAGGCTGGCCGAACACTTCAGAAGAGGAAATCGAGATCTTCTCGAAGACAAAAACACAACGTATCAGCAAGAGATCAAACTTGGGGCACCAGGAGTATCCACATCCGTTGCGTGTTCATCACATCATCAACCACCGAGTGTCGGGAAGTCAGATCCTTTCCACCAACCGATGGTCCAACCCACATCGACAATTAAAAAAAGCCAAAGCCCACTTGCTGGCACCTTCACAAAAACAAATACAACCAACACTGGTTTCCACAAAATTCATCGCCTTTGAAAGGGAGGCCAATCCCAAAACAAACCAATCATTCTTTGCATTCAAACATGCATCACATGCATCACATGTATCACCTCATACATAACGCCTACATATCATTTATGCATATATCACGAATCAAAATCCAAGGTTTACTCGTAAGCATCCAGGCCAACCCTCAGTTGAGTTATTGTCACTTTTTCTAAGTGAGTTCCTACCCTACTATCGGGAGTTCCCCATTGAGTTACCTCCTTCAACCTTTTGTTGACAAGATGTTTTCCTCAGCTAAGTCAAAACAATGTTTCTCCAACTTACCTTGTTTCACGTTGAGCGTCCCTCAATGAGTCGTTTCCTGTAACCTTTTGTTGACAGAAACTACACCTCCCCAGAGAATATTTGTTCTGCAACCTTTTGTTGTTGATACTCCAAGCAAGTCTTAACTAGTAATGTTCCAACACTACCCAGCAAATCAGGTTTACTGAACTTTGACAGTAGCCTTATTTTTCCAATATTTTTCTCACTATCATCCTTTTGGTGAAAGTCCATTGAGGAATAATATTAATCATCACCCTGTTTACGATAACCGTTATCCTTTTGGTAATGGTAAATCCTTGACATTTGCGATCTTACTGTCATCCTTTTGGTGTCGAAGATCCTTGGAGTTTTGGTCCAACCTTCATCCTTTTGGTGAATGGTGACCTCTGCAATTATTACAGCCTACCGTCATCCTTTTGGTGTCGGCGATCCTTATGGTGATAAGCAATCCTTGTCATTTTGGTTCAATCATCATCCTTTTGGTGATGACGTCCAGTTTAATCTAAAATCATCCTTTTGGTGATAGAGATTACGGAGTTTGGTTTAAGCTATCATCCTTTTGGTGATGGTGACATTTGGAAAGTCCAATCCCACTGTCATCCTTTTGGTGTCAGTAATATTTGAAGTCATTATAACTTATTGTCATCCTTTTGGTGGTAACAAGTTTCGAAGTTATGATTCCACCTTCATCCTTTTGGTGATGGTGATTGTTGATTCATTATCATCCTTTTGGGAATAACGAGATCTGTTGTTTGTAGTACCTTCATCCTTTTGGTGGTGGTGACTACTGACTTATTATCATCCTTTTTGGTGATAATAAGTTTTGTTATTGGCCTTACCTTCATCCTTTTGGTGACGGTGACCATTTGAGTTATGGGCTCATTATCATCCTTTTGGTGCTAACGAGTTTTGTTTTGATCTTACCCTCATCCTTTTGGTGATGGCGATCATTGAGTCTGTGTGCTTATTATCATCCTTTTGGTGGTAACAAGTGTTGTCGTTTGACAATGCCTTCATCCTTTTGGTGATGGTGATTGTTGACTTATTGTCATCCTTTTGGTGATAACAAGTCTGTGTCTTGATCCTACCTTCATCCTTTTGGTGATGGTGATCAATTGCGTGTGTGCTTATTATCATCCTTTTGGTGGTACTAAGTTTTGTCGTTTAACAATACCTTCATCCTTTTGGTGATGGCAATTGTTGACTTAATTATCATCCTTTTGGTGATAACAAGTTTGTGTCTTGATCCTACCTTCATCCTTTTGGTGATGGTGATCAATTGCGTTGCGTGTGTATTATCATCCTTTTGGTGATAACGAATTTCGTCGTTTGACGACACCTTCATCCTTTTGGTGATGGTGATTGTTGACTTATTATCATCCTTTTGGTGATAACAAGTTTGTCTTGATCTTACCTTCATCCTTTTGGTGATGGTGATCAATCGCGTTGTGCGACTTATTATCGTCCTTTTGGCGATAACAAGTTGTGTCTTTTAATTATACCTTCATCCTTTTGGTGATGGTGATTGTTGACTTATTATCATCCTTTTGGTGATAACGAGGTTTTGTGTCGATCTTACTATCATCCTTTTGGTGATGGGGATCCTTTGAGTTGTGTGACTTATTATCATCCTTTTGGTGATAACAAGTTTTATTGTTGGACCTTACCTTCATCCTTTTGGTGACGGTGATCTTTGAAGTTGATGAGTTAACTGTTATCCTTTTGGTGGTAGCCTGGATATTATACTCTCGGTACTGGGAAATCTTTATCAGAATAACCATCATCCTTTTGGTGACGGACATCACCCTTTTGGTGATGGAAATCTTTGAATTGTGTCTGACTTTCATCCTTTAGGTGATGGTGAGATTTGTTGTTGATCTTACCATCATCCTTTTGGTGATGGCGATCTTTGTTGTATCCACCGTAACCATCATCCTTTTGGTGAGGACTACTTTTGAAGCTCGATCTTTCCATCATCCTTTTGGTGATGACGATCATGGAAATCACGGTGAATTTCTGTCATCCTTTCGGGGATAGCAACTAACTCCACTGTCATCCTTTTGGTGTCAGAAAACCCGTTCATTTGTCTTTACATTAGAAGCAACCTGTGCAAGATTTGAATGTTGACTCGAGGGTTGACATTGATTGACATTCTACCCCTATTACCTTGGTGACCATTGCATTTTCATCTGCATCTCTCCATTGCATTTCAAAGGACAAAATTTGGATCCTTTCGTATTTAATTACCTTCCACCACGAATGTATGATGACCATTGTCATTCTTACCTTCTAATTCAAGATAATTAAATAGGGGCAGCTGTCGTACCCCAATTTTGTCCGGGCATATTTAAATTTTCGAAATTAATTTCAGTTTCATTTTTCCATCATACGCATAACATGACATACATTGCATCATGAATAATACCTGAAATGTCAGTCAGAATGAATTTATTTGAGAATACAGACAAATCGATTGAATTGTCAGAATTTGAGGAAACAATGTATTTTTCAAATAATATGTTTTGTGCTGATAATTTTGGTGTGACTGGTTTAATTTTTCCGAATAAAATTTGTACTCGATTTTTATTTGAAAATAAGTTAGTTTTTTTTTTTTAAATATTAGTTATTTAATTAAGTTAGTTAGTTTTTTTTAAATATTAGTTATTTAGTTAAGTTAGTTAGTTTTTTTTTAATATTAGTTAGTTTAAATATTAGTTAGTTTAAAATTAATTACTAGTTAGTTTTATGATTTATTATAAATAATAAGTATAAAATAAATAAATACGTTTCTTGCATTGGATTCTTTCTTTACATAAAAAAACAAAAAAAAAATCTCTTTACACACTCACTCTCAAACGGTTATAAAAAAATCCAAAAAAAGATCTAAGGAGATCCTCTGATGATCTCACGCTCTCAACCACACTCATAAATCCCTACACTCTCCCTCTCTCAGAAAAATCCTCACAGAAAAATCCAAAGAATTTCCTCTCTCTTTCAACCATAAAACCCTTCATCCTCCGGCGAAACCCCAGCTCGTCACCATCCTCCGCCATCACTCCGAAACACCGCACACCAACTCCATCGCTCTCTCTCCCTCCTCCTCACAAATCCCTCTTCAAACCCCAAATCTCCTTGCAAGCGCTCAACCGTCACACAACAACACTACAACGCCGCCTCCGTTTTCGATTCACTCCGAATCTCCATCCCACCCCCCTCGCCTCCGCTCACCGTCATCACGCTCACCACTATCCGTCACCATAGAACCTCCACCACAACCTCACCGTCATCCTCTCACGAAACCCTCACAAAAACCATCAAACCACTAAACCGTCCTTCAACCTAAATTCACCGTTTACCTTCAAATCGCTACCACACCTCCGACAGCAACAACCAAATCTCGGCACCGCCACCTATTCGACAACCGCTACCCTAAAATCATGCTAACGGCTGTTTTGGACCTTGGATAGGTTATAAGTTTATTGCTATTTTGCAGGTCGATTCCTTTCGGCGACTTTGTTCTCGTAAGCGCCAAGGGCCGGTTTCTATGTTCAGTATGGCTAAAGCGTCAAAATCGAAGCAGAGATAGAAAAGTTTGGCTCAAGATTGTGGATCGGTTTGGAAGCTCATCACTTGATCCGACCGTCTAAGGCCGTCCAGCACAAACCGTTCATTCCGACACAACACGCCAGCAGCTTACAGCGATGGAGATCCTCGTTTAGGGTAATGATTTCGAGTTTTTTCGGTCATATAATAATGGTGCTTCTGTTTGGTTTAAACATCTGCTAAGCTATTGCAAATCCCATTCTCGTATGCCCTATTTCGGTTATCAGATAGATTGTTCGGCTCCCAAATTGATGGTTTATTGAGTATTTGCAGCAACACTGTTATTGTTCATGTTTATTCTAGATTTTAGCTGCAATGGATTACATAGTATGCATATGCTTTCGGGTTTTTTAGTTTTTGTGTTGATTACCTTCCTCTCCATTTCAAATAAGATTACCTCAAAGATAAGAGTCTGCAGAAAGTTGTTTTATGTTTTTGATGTTTCTAAAGGCGCCCCTGGTGAAAAACTGATTGTGAGATAGTTGAGATTTATGCTTAGAACGATTAATTTTCTGCTTAAAATTCAACAGTTAATTATGGTGCAGCATGTGGATCCTTGTGTAGTTTATGTTGATGCTGTAGATGTGTCTTGATAAATTAAACTCTGACTATTGTTTGTATGCTGTAGATTCATCTTGATTAATATGTTGATGTTGTGGGTGTAGTGTTATAATAGCAAGGTATTATTCATGGATATGTGAACGAAATTTTAGAGCTTAATCGATAGAAAGGAGAGGTTTCCTGTGTGAGATTAATTTTGGCGGTTTAAAAGACTTGTTTAGGTTTTTTATACAGCATGTTAATTGATCATTATACCCCTCTTAAGTAGGGGAGATGTAAATATGATTTTGCATTATTATTATCATTATTTTTTTTTATCCAATGGGTTCGACAAGTTCATGTCGATATACCATCAAAAGTTTCAATAAATCAATGGAGTATTTTCACCGTGTCTGAATCTCACGAATAACATCAATCGTTATTATTTCGCGTAAACCGGTTTGAACACCACCGATTCAATTCTAAATCCATATTGCCACTTATTTTCATTCTTTTAAAAAAAATAAAGTCAATTAAATTAAGTTTTGCTTGATTACTTAATTACCATTAATTAATTTTAATTAACATGATTATTGAGTTTAAATAAATAATTTTGATAATTAAGTTTAATTAAGTTAATTAATCGATTCAATTAAATCTTAAGTAATTAATTCGATAAATCATTTTCAATTTTATTTCAATTTTAATTTCATTCAATTCAAACCAATTTCAAAAAAGCACAAATCATACAATTCTCGATTCAAAGTCGAGTCCTCTTTTAAACACCCTTGTAAGTCGATTACTCTTAGCATCGCCATCAACCTCACATAGCTTACTCTTGGGCTTCCTTACAATGAAACCTACTTGGTTATTGATTAATCGAGTAGATGAAATAATACACTAAATTCATTTCATTCATAAACATGAATTCAAATCATTTTTCCAAAACCATTCAATTTCAAACATAAACTTGGGATGAAAAGGAGATAGTATGCGTACGCTTCACTATTTCTCAAGCACTTGAATAATTGGCGTACGCCATATTGCGCGAGTTCTTGTCACCCGATTAAATCTTAAATCACATCTTCCAAATCAACTACAAATCATAAATCCTTTTAATTCCACATTTCAGATGAAAAGGAAGATAGTGAGCATCCGCTTCATTATCTCTCGATTATTCGAATAATTGGCGTACGCCATATTGCTCGAATCTTCGTCATCAATTCAAAACCACAATCGAATAAATTCAAACTATCTTTGCAAATCAAATACGACATACAAACATTATCTTTTACAACTTAAACTTCGGATGACAAAAGATGAGAGGCGTACGCCTCGCCATCTCTCGATTATTTGAATAATTGGCGAACGCCATATTGCACAAATTATCGACTTCCGATTAAAATACGCTAAATAAACTTGGATAAGAGAATAGGTGGCGTATGCCTCATTATTCTTTGGATAAGCAAGTAGGGGGCGTACGCCTCACTATCGTGCATATTCAACATCCACAAACAAACTTTCAAAATAATTCGAACGAAAAGGGACTAGAAGGCGGACGCCTTGTTACTCCTCGAAAGAATTGGACGATTGGTGAACACCACATTGCTCAACCTTTCGTCGTTCTCCAAAAACATTTCAAACAAATCAAACCTAACTTCTCGCCCCCGAGCGATCGAAACCAAAAACACCCAAACACATCAATTCAACTTGTCACCCCGCGTGACCAAAACCCCTTCAAAAGAACACTGTCAATCCTTTCTAATGCGCACAACAAACCAGTGCTAGAGCCTCCCCCGAGAGTAGACATGCCAGCGTTTAGCCGTTAGAACGCCGACCTACACAGTCGTTCATCAAAACCAAACACACCAAATATTCGTAGTAGCCCGAACTACGAATGCTCTGATTTCCTTATTGCACCATAAGGATACGTAGGCAGGAGATTGGTGTATCTTCGCGAGCACACTAATAAAAAACCTCCCATTTCCCCTTCTTGAGGTCTTCATCCATATCTATCATCAATTCCAATCACTCGAAGCAAAGGAATAACAGTCAATTAACAGTCAAATAGCAAAATCAGACTAAAAGGTTCCCGTTGAGTACAACGGACGTGAGGGGTGCTAATACCTTCCCCTTGCGTAATCGACTCCCGAACCCGAATATGGTTGCGACGACCATTATTCTTATTTCTAAAGGTTTTCTCGATATTTTCCTATTCCTTCATTAGGAATAAATAAAGTTCGGTGGCGACTCTGTTTCGAACAACATTTTTTCCGCGTCCTATCGCGAGGGATCGCATTATCATCATTTTTGAGGTGCGACAATATATAATATGAATAATTTAATTTATAGTCCTTTAACTTTGTTACTTATTGATAAAGAAACCAAGAATTTGGTGATGTAGAAGCAAATTATTGAATTTATTTACATATAATATACCATAATAAATGTGAATATTCCGAATACAAATAATATTGATCTTGATTACCTAATTTCATTTGTTACCCATTTATATGTAATATGAATCATTCATTTATAGTTTTTTTTCACTTTGTTCCTTAGTGATGAAGAAACCTAAAATTCTGGGATGGAGAAGAAAATATTATATTTTTATACAAATAATATACCTTAATACAATGTGAATATGACAAATACAAACAAAAATGAGCTTTATTACGTAATTTTACTTATAAACCATTTATATATAATATGAATCATTAATTTATAGTCCTTTAACGTTTTTACTTAGTGATGAAGAAACCTAAAATTGGGTGATGGAGAAGAAAGTTATTGAATTTATTTACATATAATATACCATAATACAATGTGAATATGCCGAATACAAATAATATTGATCTTGATTATATAATTTCACTTGTTACCCATTTATATATAATATGAATCCTTCATTTATAGTTTTTTCACTTTGTTGCTCAGTGATGAAGAAACCTAAAATTTGGTGATAGAGAAGAAAATATTAAACTTTTTTTACATATAATATACCATAATACAGTGTGAATATGACAAATACAAATAAAATTGAGCTT
Organism: Lathyrus oleraceus; assembly: GCF_024323335.1. NCBI lineage: Eukaryota > Viridiplantae > Streptophyta > Magnoliopsida > Fabales > Fabaceae > Lathyrus > Lathyrus oleraceus. The sequence goes on along the minus strand of NC_066585.1, from coordinate 538,716,972 downwards.
TATTACGTAATTTCACTTATAAACCATTTATGTATAATATGAATCATTAATTTATAGTCCTTTAACTTTGTTACTTAGTGATGAAGAAACCTAAAATTTGGTGATGGAACAGAAAAATATTGATTTTTATTACATATAATATACCAAAATACAATGTGAAAATGCCGAATCCAAATAAAATTAAGATTTATTACGTAATTTCCCTTATAAACCACTAATATATAGTATGAATCATTAATTGATAGTCCTCTAACATTGTTACTTAGTGATGAAGAAACCTAAAATTTTGTGATGGAGAAGAAAATTATTGAATATATTTACATATAATATACCATAATATAATGTGAATATGCAGAATACAAATAATATTGATCTTGATTATGTAATTTCACTTGTTACACATTTAAATATAATATGAATCATTCATTTAGAGTTTTTTTAACTATATTGCTTAGTGATGAAGAAATCTAAATTTTGGTGATGGAGAAGAAAAATATTGAATTTTTTGACATATAATATACCATAATACATTGTGAAAATTTTGAATAAAAATAAAATTGAGCTTTATTACGTAATTTCACTTATAAACCATTTATATATAATATAAATCATTAATTTATAGTCCTTTAACATTTTTACTTTGTGATGAAGAAATCCAAAATTTGGTGATGGAGTAGAAAATTATTGAATTTATTTACATATAATATACAATAATACAATGTGAATATTCCGAATAAAAAATATTGATCTGGATTATATAATTTCACTTGTTACCAATTTATATATAATATGAATCATTCATTTTTAGTTTTTTCAATTCGTTGCTTGTGATGAAGAAACCTAAAATTTGGTGATGGGTATGAAAAATATTAAATTTTTTTACATATAATATACCATAATACAGTGTGAATATGACAACTACAAATAAAATTGAGCTTTATTACGTAATTTCACTTATAAACCATTTATATATAACATGAATCAGTAATTTATAATCCTTTACCTTTGTTACATAGTGATGAAGAAGCCAAAAATTTGGTGATGGAGAAGCAAATTATTGAATTTATTTACATATAATATACCATAATACAATGTGAATATGCCAAATACAAATATTATTGATCTTGATTAGGTAATTTCATTTGTTACCCATTTATATATAATATGAATAATTCATTTATAGTTTTTTCACTTTGTTTCTTAGTGATGAAGAAACCTAAAATTTCGTGATGGAAGGGAAAATTATTTATTTTTACAAATAATATACCTTAATACAATGTGAATATGACAAATACAAACAAAATTGAGCTTTATTACGTAATATCACTTATAAACCATTTTAATATAGTATGAATCATTAATTTATAGTCCTTTAATGTTGTTACTTAGTGATGAAGAAACCTAAAATTTGGCGATGGAGAAGAAAATTATTGAATTTATTTACATATAATATACCATAATACAATATGAATATGCCGAATACAAATAATATTGATCTTGATTATGTAATTTCACATGTTACCCATTTATATATAATATGAATCATTCATTTTGGTGATGGAGAAGAAAATTATTGAATTTATTTACATATAATATATCATAATACAATGTGAATATGACGAATACAAATAATATTGATCTTGATTATATAATTTCACTTGTTATCAATTTTTATATAAAATGAATCATTCATTTATAGTTTTTTCAATTTGTTGCTTAGTGATGAAGAAACCTAAAATTTGGTGATGGAGATGAAATTTTTTTATTTTTTTTACCTATAATATACCATAATACAGTGTGAATATGTCAAATACAAATAAAATTGAGCTTTATTACGTAATTTCTTATATAAACCATTTATATATAATATGAATAATTTAATTTATAGTCCTTTAACTTTGTTACTTAGTGATAAAGAAACCAAGAATTTGGTGATGTAGAAGCAAATTATTGAATTTTTTACATATAATATACCATAATAAATGTGAATATTCCGAATACAAATAATATTGATCTTGATTACCTAATTTCATTTGTTACCCATTTATATGTAATATGAATCATTCATTTATAGTTTTTTTTCACTTTGTTCCTTAGTGATGAAGAAACCTAAAATTCTGGGATGGAGAAGAAAATATTGAATTTTTTATACAAATAATATACCTTAATACAATGTGAATATGACAAATACAAACAAAAATGAGCTTTATTACGTAATTTTACTTATAAACCATTTATATATAATATGAATCATTAATTTATAGTCCTTTAACTTTGTTACTTAGTGATGAAGAAACCTAAAATTTGGTGATGGAGAAGAAAAATATTGATTTTTATTACATATAATATACCAAAATACAATGTGAAAATGCCGAATCCAAATAAAATTAAGATTTATTACGTAATTTTCCTTATAAACCACTTATATATAGTATGAATCATTAATTGATAGTCGTCTAACATTGTTACTTAGTGAAGAAGAAACCTAAAATTTGGTGATGCAGAAGAAAATTATTGAATTTATTTACATATAATATACCATAATACAATGTGAATATGCAGAATAAAAATATTGATCTTGATTATGTAATTTCACTTGTTACCAATTTAAATATAATGTGAATCATTCATTTGTAGTTTTTTCAATTCGTTGCTTAGTGATGAAGAAACCTAAATTTGGTGATGGAGATGAAAAATATTAATTTTTTTACATATAATATACCATAATACAGTGTGAATATGACAACTACAAATAAAATTGAGCTTTATTACGTAATTTCACTTATAAACCATTTATATATAATATGAATCATTAATTTATAATCCTTTAACTTTGTTACATAGTGATGAAGAAGCCAAAATTTGGTGATGGAGAAGCAAATTATTGAATTTATTTACATATAATATACCATAATACAATGTGAATATGCCGAATACAAATAATATTGATCTGGATTACGTAATTTCATTTGTTACCCATTTATATGTAATATGAATCATTCATTTATAGTTTTTTCACTTTGTTGCTTAGTGATGAAGAAACCTAAAATTTGGGATGGAGAAGAAAATATTATTTTTTTTACAAATAATATACCTTAATACAGTATGAATATGACAAATACAAACAAAAATGAGCTTTATTACGTAATTTTACTTATAAACCATTTATATATAATATGAATCATTAATTTATAGTCCTTTAACGTTTTTACTTAGTGATGAAGAAACCTAAAATTGGGTGATGGAGAAGAAATTATTGAATTTATTTACATATAATATACCATAATACAATGTGAATATGCCGAATACAAATAATATTGATCTTGATTATATAATTTCACTTGTTACCCATTTATATATAATATGAATCCTTCATTTATAGTTTTTTCACTTTGTTGCTTAGTGATGAAGAAACCTAAAATTTGGTGATGGAGAAGAAAATATTAAACTTTTTTTACATATAATATACCATAATACAGTGTGAATATGACAAATACAAATAAAATTGAGCTTTATTACGTAATTTCACTTATAAACCATTTATGTATAATATGAATCATTAATTTATAGTCCTTTAACTTTGTTACTTAGTGATGAAGAAACCTAAAATTTGGTGATGGAGAAGAAAAATATTGATTTTTATTACATATAATATACCAAAATACAATGTGAAAATGCCGAATCCAAATAAAATTAAGATTTATTACGTAATTTCCCTTATAAACCACTTATATATAGTATGAATCATTGATTGATAGTCCTTTAACATTGTTACTTAGTGATGAAGAAACCTAAAATTTGGTGATGGAGAAGAAAATTATTGAATTTATTTACATATAATATACCCTAATATAATGTGAATATGCAGAATACAAATAATATTGATCTTGATTATGTAATTTCACTTGTTACACATTTAAATATAATATGAATAATTCATTTATAGTTTTTTTAACTTTGTTGCTTAGTGATGAAGAAATCTAAATTTTGGTGATGGAGAAGAAAATATTGAATTTTTTGACATATAATATACCATAATACATTGTGAAAATTTCGAATAAAAATAAAATTGAGCTTTATTACGTAATTTCACTTATAAACCATTTATATATAATATGAATCACTAATTTATAGTCCTTTAACATTTTTACTTTGTGATGAAGAAATCCAAAATTTGGTGATGGAGAAGAAAATTATTGAATTTATTTACATATAATATACAATAATACAATGTGAATATTCCGAATAAAAAATATTGATCTGGATTATATAATTTCACTTGTTACCAATTTATATATAATATGAATCATTCATTTGTAGTTTTTTCAATTCGTTGCTTAGTGATGAAGAAACCTAAAATTTGGTGATGGAGATGAAAAATATTAAATTTTTTTACATATAATATACCATAATACAATGTGAATATGACAACTACAAATAAAATTGAGCTTTATTACGTAATTTCACTTATAAACCATTTATATATAATATGAATCAGTAATTTATAATCCTTTAACTTTGTTACATAGTGATGAAGAAGCCAAAATTTGGTGATGGAGAAGCAAAGTATTGAATTTATTTACATATAATATACCATAATACAATGTGAATATGCCGAATACAAATAATATTGATCTTGATTACGTAATTTCATTTGTTACCCATTTATATGTAATATGAATCATTCATTTATAGTTTTTTTTCACTTCGTTGCTTAATGATGAAGAAACCTAAAATTTTGGGATGGAGAAGAAAATATTTTTTTTATACAAATAATATACCTTAATACAGTATGAATATGACAAATACAAACAAAAATGAGCTTTATTACTTAATTTTACTTATAAACCATTTATATATAATATGAATCATTAATTTATAGTCCTTTAACGTTTTTACTTAGTGATATAGAAACCTAAAATTGGGTAATGGAAAAGAAAATTATTGAATTTATTTACATATAATATACCATAATACAATGTGAATATGCCGAATACAAATAATATTGATCTTGATTATATAATTTCACTTGTTACCCATTTATATATAATATGAATCCTTCATTTATAGTTTTTTCACTTTGTTGCTTAGTGATGAAGAAACCTAAAATTGGGTGATGGAGAAGAAAATATTAAACTTTTTTTACATATAATATACCATAATACAGTGTGAATATGACAAATACAAATAAAATTGAGCTTTATTACGTAATTTCACTTATAAACCATTTAGGTATAATATGAATCATTAATTTATAGTCCTTTAACTTTGTTACTTAGTGATGAAGAAACCTAAAATTTGGTGATGGAGAAGAAAAATATTGATTTTTATTACATATAATATACCAAAATACAATGTGAAAATGCCGAATCCAAATAAAATTAAGATTTATTACGTAATTTCCCTTATAAACCACTTATATATAGTATGAATCATTGATTGATAGTCCTTTAACATTGTTACTTAGTGATGAAGAAACCTAAAATTTGGTGATGGAGAAGAAAATTATTGAATTTATTTACATATAATATACCCTAATATAATGTGAATATGCAGAATACAAATAATATTGATCTTGATTATGTAATTTCACTTGTTACACATTTAAATATAATATGAATCATTCATTTATAGTTTTTTTAACTTTGTTGCTTAGTGATGAAGAAATCTAAATTTTGGTGATGGAGAAGAAAAATATTGAATTTTTTGACATATAATATACCATAATACATTGTGAAAATTTCGAATAAAAATAAAATTGAGCTTTATTACGTAATTTCACTTATAAACCATTTATATATAATATGAATCACTAATTTATAGTCCTTTAACATTTTTACTTTGTGATGAAGAAATCCAAAATTTGGTGATGGAGAAGAAAATTATTGAATTTATTTACATATAATATACAATAATACAATGTGAATATTCCGAATAAAAAATATTGATCTGGATTATATAATTTCACTTGTTACCAATTTATATATAATATGAATCATTCATTTGTAGTTTTTTCAATTCGTTGCTTAGTGATGAAGAAACCTAAAATTTGGTGATGGAGATGAAAAATATTAAATTTTTTTACATATAATATACCATAATACAGTGTGAATATGACAACTACAAATAAAATTGAGCTTTATTACGTAATTTCACTTATAAACCATTTATATATAATATGAATCAGTAATTTATAATCCTTTAACTTTGTTACATATTGATGAAGAAGCCAAAAATTTGGTGATGGAGAAGCAAAGTATTGAATTTATTTACATATAATATACCATAATACAATGTGAATATGCCGAATACAAATAATATTGATCTTGATTACGTAATTTCATTTGTTACCCATTTATATGTAATATGAATCATTCATTTATAGTTTTTTTTCACTTCGTTGCTTAATGATGAAGAAACCTAAAATTTTGGGATGGAGAAGAAAATATTTTTTTTATACAAATAATATACCTTAATACAGTATGAATATGACAAATACAAACAAAAATGAGCTTTGTTACTTAATTTTACTTATAAACCATTTATATATAATATGAATCATTAATTTATAGTCCTTTAACGTTTTTACTTAGTGATAAGAAACCTAAAATTGGGTAATGGAAAAGAAAATTATTGAATTTATTTACATATAATATACCATAATACAATGTGAATATGCCGAATACAAATAATATTGATCTTGATTATATAATTTCACTTGTTACCCATTTATATATAATATGAATCCTTCATTTATAGTTTTTTCACTTTGTTGCTTAGTGATGAAGAAACCTAAAATTTGGTGATGGAGAAGAAAATATTAAACTTTTTTTACATATAATATACCATAATACAGTGTGAATATGACAAATACAAATAAAATTGAGCTTTTTTACGTAATTTCACTTATAAACCATTTAGGTATAATATGAATCATTAATTTATAGTCCTTTAACTTTGTTACTTAGTGATGAAGAAACCTAAAATTTGGTGATGGAGAAGAAAAATATTGATTTTTATTACATATAATATACCAAAATACAATGTGAAAATGCCGAATCCAAATAAAATTAAGATTTATTACGTAATTTCCCTTATAAACCACTTATATATAGTATGAATCATTGATTGATAGTCCTTTAACATTGTTACTTAGTGATGAAGAAACCTAAAATTTGGTGATGGAGAAGAAAATTATTGAATTTATTTACATATAATATACCCTAATATAATGTGAATATGCAGAATACAAATAATATTGATCTTGATTATGTAATTTCACTTGTTACACATTTAAATATAATATGAATCATTCATTTATAGTTTTTTTAACTTTGTTGCTTAGTGATGAAGAAATCTAAATTTTGGTGATGGAGAAGAAAAATATTGAATTTTTTGACATATAATATACCATAATACATTGTGAAAATTTCAAATAAAAATAAAATTGAGCTTTATTACGTAAGTTCACTTATAAACCATTTATATATAATATGAATCATTAATTTATAGTCCTTTAACATTTTTACTTTGTGATGAAGAAATCCAAAATTTGGTGATGGAGAAGAAAATTATTGAATTTATTTACATATAATATACAATAATACAATGTGAATATTCCGAATAAAAAATATTGATCTGGATTATATAATTTCACTTGTTACCAATTTATATATAATATGAATCATTCATTTGTAGTTTTTTCAATTCGTTGCTTAGTGATGAAGAAACCTAAAATTTGGTGATGGAGATGAAAAATATTAATTTTTTTTACATATAATATACCATAATACAGTGTGAATATGACAACTACAAATAAAATTGAGCTTTATTACGTAATTTCACTTATAAACCATTTATATATAATATGAATCATTAATTTATAATCCTTTAACTTTGTTACATAGTGATGAAGAAGCCAAAAATTTGGTGATGGAAAAGCAAAGTATTGAATTTATTTACATATAATATACCATAATACAATGTGAATATGCCGAATACAAATAATATTGATCTCGATTACGTAATTTCATTTGTTACCCATTTATATGTAATATGAATCATTCATTTATAGTTTTTTTTTCACTTTGTTGCTTAGTGATGAAGAAACCTAAAATTTTGGGATGGAGAAGAAAATATTATTTTTTTTACAAATAATATACCTTAATACAATATGAATATGACAAATACAAACAAAAATGAGCTTTATTACGTAATTTTACTTATAAACCATTTATATATAATATGAATCATTAATTTATAGTCCTTTAACGTTTTTACTTAGTGTTGAAGAAACCTAAAATTGGGTGATGGAGAAGAAAATTACTGAATTTATTTACATATAATATACCATAATACAATGTGAATATGCCGAATACAAATAATATTGATCTTGATTATATAATTTCACTTGTTACCCATTTATATATAATATGAATCCTTCATTTATAGTTTTTTCACTTTGTTGCTTAGTGATGAAGAAACCTAAAATTGGGTGATGGAGAAGAAAATATTAAACTTTTTTTACATATAATATACCATAATACAGTGTGAATATGACAAATACAAATAAAATTGAGCTTTATTACGTAATTTCACTTATAAACCATTTATGTATAATATGAATCATTAATTTATAGTCCTTTAACTTTGTTACTTAGTGATGAAGAAACCTAAAATTTGGTGATGGAGAAGAAAAATATTGATTTTTATTACATATAATATACCAAAATACAATGTGAAAATGCCGAATCCAAATAAAATTAAGATTTATTACGTAATTTCCCTTATAAACCACTTATATATAGTATGAATCATTGATTGATAGTCCTTTAACATTGTTACTTAGTGATGAAGAAACCTAAAATTTGGTGATGGAGAAGAAAATTATTGAATTTATTTACATATAATATACCCTAATATAATGTGAATATGCAGAATACAAATAATATTGATCTTGATTATGTAATTTCATTTGTTACACATTTAAATATAATATGAATCATTCATTTATAGTTTTTTTAACTTTGTTGCTTAGTGATGAAGAAATCTAAATTTTGGTGATGGAGAAGAAAAATATTGAATTTTTTGACATATAATATACCATAATATATTGTGAAAATTTCGAATAAAAATAAAATTGAGCTTTATTACGTAATTTCACTTATAAACCATTTATATATAATATGAATCACTAATTTATAGTCCTTTAACATTTTTACTTTGTGATGAAGAAATCCAAAATTTGGTGATGGAGAAGAAAATTATTGAATTTAATTACATATAATATACAATAATACAATGTGAATATTTCGAATAAAAAATATTGATCTGGATTATATAATTTCACTTGTTACCAATTTATATATAATATGAATCATTCATTTGTAGTTTTTTCAATTCGTTGCTTAGTGATGAAGAAACCTAAAATTTGGTGATGGAGATGAAAAATATTAAATTTTTTTACATATAATATACCATAATACAATGTGAATATGACAACTACAAATAAAATTGAGCTTTATTACGTAATTTCACTTATAAACCATTTATATATAATATGAATCAGTAATTTATAATCCTTTAACTTTGTTACATATTGATGAAGAAGCCAAAAATTTGGTGATGGAGAAGCAAAGTATTGAATTTATTTACATATAATATACCATAATACAATGTGAATATGCCGAATACAAATAATATTGATCTTGATTACGTAATTTCATTTGTTACCCATTTATATGTAATATGAATCATTCATTTATAGTTTTTTTTCACTTCGTTGCTTAATGATGAAGAAACCTAAAATTTTGGGATGGAGAAGAAAATATTTTTTTTATACAAATAATATACCTTAATACAGTATGAATATGACAAATACAAACAAAAATGAGCTTTATTACTTAATTTTACTTATAAACCATTTATATATAATATGAATCATTAATTTATAGTCCTTTAACGTTTTTACTTAGTGATATAGAAACCTAAAATTGGGTAATGGAAAAGAAAATTATTGAATTTATTTACATATAATATACCATAATACAATGTGAATATGCCGAATACAAATAATATTGATCTTGATTATATAATTTCACTTGTTACCCATTTATATATAATATGAATCCTTCATTTATAGTTTTTTCACTTTGTTGCTTAGTGATGAAGAAACCTAAAATTTGGTGATGGAGAAGAAAATAATAAACTTTTTTTACATATAATATACCATAATACAGTGTGAATATGACAAATACAAATATAATTGAGCTTTTTTACGTAATTTCACTTATAAACCATTTAGGTATAATATGAATCATTAATTTATAGTCCTTTAACTTTGTTACTTAGTGATGAAGAAACCTAAAATTTGGTGATGGAGAAGAAAAATATTGATTTTTATTACATATAATATACCAAAATACAATGTGAAAATGCCGAATCCAAATAAAATTAAGATTTATTACGTAATTTCCCTTATAAACCACTTATATATAGTATGAATCATTGATTGATAGTCCTTTAACATTGTTACTTAGTGATGAAGAAACCTAAAATTTGGTGATGGAGAAGAAAATTAATGAATTTATTTACATATAATATACCCTAATACAATGTGAATATGCAGAATACAAATAATATTGATCTTGATTATGTAATTTCACTTGTTACACATTTAAATATAATATGAATCATTCATTTATAGTTTTTTTAACTTTGTTGCTTAGTGATGAAGAAATCTAAATTTTGGTGATGGAGAAGAAAAATATTGAATTTTTTGACATATAATATACCATAATATATTGTGAAAATTTCGAATAAAAATAAAATTGAGCTTTATTACGTAATTTCACTTATAAACCATTTATATATAATATGAATCACTAATTTATAGTCCTTTAACATTTTTACTTTGTGATGAAGAAATCCAAAATTTGGTGATGGAGAAGAAAATTATTGATACAATTTTACAATGTGAATATTCCGAATAAAAAATATTGATCTGGATTATATAATTTCACTTGTTACCAATTTATATATAATATGAATCATTCATTTGTAGTTTTTTCAATTCGTTGCTTAGTGATGAAGAAACCTAAAATTTGGTGATGGAGATGAAAAATATTAAATTTTTTTACATATAATATACCATAATACAGTGTGAATATGACAACTACAAATAAAATTGAGCTTTATTACGTAATTTCACTTATAAACCATTTATATATAATATGAATCAGTAATTTATAATCCTTTAACTTTGTTACATATTGATGAAGAAGCCAAAAATTTGGTGATGGAGAAGCAAAGTATTGAATTTATTTACATATAATATACCATAATACAATGTGAATATGCCGAATACAAATAATATTGATCTTGATTACGTAATTTCATTTGTTACCCATTTATATGTAATATGAATCATTCATTTAAAGTTTTTTTTCACTTCGTTGCTTAATGATGAAGAAACCTAAAATTTTGGGATGGAGAAGAAAATATTTTTTTTATACAAATAATATACCTTAATACAGTATGAATATGACAAATACAAACAAAAATGAGCTTTATTACTTAATTTTACTTATAAACCATTTATATATAATATGAATCATTAATTTATAGTCCTTTAACGTTTTTACTTAGTGATATAGAAACCTAAAATTGGGTAATGGAAAAGAAAATTATTGAATTTATTTACATATAATATACCATAATACAATGTGAATATGCCGAATACAAATAATATTGATCTTGATTATATAATTTCACTTGTTACCCATTTATATATAATATGAATCCTTCATTTATAGTTTTTTCACTTTGTTGCTTAGTGATGAAGAAACCTAAAATTTGGTGATGGAGAAGAAAATAATAAACTTTTTTTACATATAATATACCATAATACAGTGTGAATATGACAAATACAAATATAATTGAGCTTTTTTACGTAATTTCACTTATAAACCATTTAGGTATAATATGAATCATTAATTTATAGTCCTTTAACTTTGTTACTTAGTGATGAAGAAACCTAAAATTTGGTGATGGAGAAGAAAAATATTGATTTTTATTACATATAATATACCAAAATACAATGTGAAAATGCCGAATCCAAATAAAATTAAGATTTATTACGTAATTTCCCTTATAAACCACTTATATATAGTATGAATCATTGATTGATAGTCCTTTAACATTGTTACTTAGTGATGAAGAAACCTAAAATTTGGTGATGGAGAAGAAAATTAATGAATTTATTTACATATAATATACCCTAATACAATGTGAATATGCAGAATACAAATAATATTGATCTTGATTATGTAATTTCACTTGTTACACATTTAAATATAATATGAATCATTCATTTATAGTTTTTTTAACTTTGTTGCTTAGTGATGAAGAAATCTAAATTTTGGTGATGGAGAAGAAAAATATTGAATTTTTTGACATATAATATACCATAATATATTGTGAAAATTTCGAATAAAAATAAAATTGAGCTTTATTACGTAATTTCACTTATAAACCATTTATATATAATATGAATCACTAATTTATAGTCCTTTAACATTTTTACTTTGTGATGAAGAAATCCAAAATTTGGTGATGGAGAAGAAAATTATTGATACAATTTTACAATGTGAATATTCCGAATAAAAAATATTGATCTGGATTATATAATTTCACTTGTTACCAATTTATATATAATATGAATCATTCATTTGTAGTTTTTTCAATTCGTTGCTTAGTGATGAAGAAACCTAAAATTTGGTGATGGAGATGAAAAATATTAAATTTTTTTACATATAATATACCATAATACAGTGTGAATATGACAACTACAAATAAAATTGAGCTTTATTACGTAATTTCACTTATAAACCATTTATATATAATATGAATCAGTAATTTATAATCCTTTAACTTTGTTACATATTGATGAAGAAGCCAAAAATTTGGTGATGGAGAAGCAAAGTATTGAATTTATTTACATATAATATACCATAATACAATGTGAATATGCCGAATACAAATAATATTGATCTTGATTACGTAATTTCATTTGTTACCCATTTATATGTAATATGAATCATTCATTTAAAGTTTTTTTTCACTTCGTTGCTTAATGATGAAGAAACCTAAAATTTTGGGATGGAGAAGAAAATATTTTTTTTATACAAATAATATACCTTAATACAGTATGAATATGACAAATACAAACAAAAATGAGCTTTATTACTTAATTTTACTTATAAACCATTTATATATAATATGAATCATTAATTTATAGTCCTTTAACGTTTTTACTTAGTGATATAGAAACCTAAAATTGGGTAATGGAAAAGAAAATTATTGAATTTATTTACATATAATATACCATAATACAATGTGAATATGCCGAATACAAATAATATTGATCTTGATTATATAATTTCACTTGTTACCCATTTATATATAATATGAATCCTTCATTTATAGTTTTTTCACTTTGTTGCTTAGTGATGAAGAAACCTAAAATTTGGTGATGGAGAAGAAAATAATAAACTTTTTTTACATATAATATACCATAATACAGTGTGAATATGACAAATACAAATATAATTGAGCTTTTTTACGTAATTTCACTTATAAACCATTTAGGGATAATATGAATCATTAATTTATCGTCCTTTAACTTTGTTACTTAGTGATGAAGAAACCTAAAATTTGGTGATGGAGAAGAAAAATATTGATTTTTATTACATATAATATACCAAAATACAATGTGAAAATGCCGAATCCAAATAAAATTAAGATTTATTACGTAATTTCCCTTATAAACCACTTATATATAGTATGAATCATTGATTGATAGTCCTTTAACATTGTTACTTAGTGATGAAGAAACCTAAAATTTGGTGATGGAGAAGAAAATTAATGAATTTATTTACATATAATATACCCTAATATAATGTGAATATGCAGAATACAAATAATATTGATCTTGATTATGTAATTTCACTTGTTACACATTTAAATATAATATGAATCATTCATTTATAGTTTTTTTAACTTTGTTGCTTAGTGATGAAGAAATCTAAATTTTGGTGATGGAGAAGAAAAATATTGAATTTTTTGACATATAATATACCATAATACATTGTGAAAATTTCGAATAAAAATAAAATTGAGCTTTATTACGTAATTTCACTTATAAACCATTTATATATAATATGAATCACTAATTTATAGTCCTTTAACATTTTTACTTTGTGATGAATAAATCCAAAATTTGGTGATGGAGAAGAAAATTATTGAATTTATTTACATATAATATACAATAATACAATGTGAATATTCCGAATAAAAAATATTGATCTGGATTATATAATTTCACTTGTTACCAATTTATATATAATATGAATCATTCATTTGTAGTTTTTTCAATTCGTTGCTTAGTGATGAAGAAACCTAAAATTTGGTGATGGAGATGAAAAATATTAATTTTTTTTACATACAATATACCATAATACAGTGTGAATATGACAACTACAAATAAAATTGAGCTTTATTACGTAATTTCACTTATAAACCATTTATATATAATATGAATCAGTAATTTATAATCCTTTAACTTTGTTACATATTGATGAAGAAGCCAAAAATTTGGTGATGGAGAAGCAAAGTATTGAATTTATTTACATATAATATACCATAATACAATGTGAATATGCCGAATACAAATAATATTGATCTTGATTACGTAATTTCATTTGTTACCCATTTATATGTAATATGAATCATTCATTTATAGTTTTTTTTTCACTTCGTTGCTTAATGATGAAGAAACCTAAAATTTTGGGATGGAGACACTACGCCAAAAACTGGAATAGACAACGCACCTTAGAGGGCGCTTTATTACAAAAGCGCTCTCTAAAGTGAAGCGAAAAATAAGGAGCAATAGACAGCGCACTTTAGAGGGCGCTTTTGTAATAAAGCGCCCTCTAAGGTGAAGCGAAAAAATAAGGAGGAGATAGAGGGACAACAATACATGGCGCTTTTTATAAAGCGCCCTCTAAGGTTACCCTTAGAGGGCGCTTTGTATAAAGCGCTGTTATAAGTCCATGTGCATTTCCAGCTTATAAAGCGCTTTCGGAAAGCCTTAGAGAGCGCTTCCATAAGCGCCCTCTTAGGCCCCCTTTAGAGGGCGCTTTTTTTCCACAAGCGCCCTCTAATGTCCCCTTTAGTAAACATTAAAATTATAAAATACTGCGCGTTTTGTTATTTCACTATCTGTTATATATTTTCGTTCTTTTTCACGTTAGGGTTCTAAGGCGTTTTCCTTCCACCTCTGTTAGATCTACATTATTACTGCGCGTTTCCTCCTTCTACCCATCAAAGGTACACGCTTTGCCCAATTTCTGTTTTATGTTATTGTTGTCTATGCTACGTTTGTTTCGACCTGTAAAGTTTCAATATTCATAGTCATTTAAATAGTTTGGGTTTATTAGGGTTATACGACCTATGAACATGATAGCGCATGCAATGGGACTACATTTGTTTTCGACCTGTTTTATGTTATTGACGGTTGGTTTTTAGTGACCATGATAGCGCATGCAATGGGACTACATTACCCAGTAGTTAGGGTTATACGACCTATGAACATATGATTTTGTGTCAACACCAGTATCATTAGAAACCTAGGTCCGAATGTGTTTGAACTCTTTTGAAATTGTTTTCTTTATTACAGGTAAAATGACTTTTATGATTTTAATTGTTTTTACATTTGTCATCTGATTTTAATTGTTTTCTTTTTTACAGGTAAAATGGCTATTATGAAGTCAATCATTCGTGCAAGGGGCAAGGGATGCTCGGAAGTATCAATTGATATTTGTTTAGATGGAGATGCTCTATTGTCGTCAAGCCTCATTCGCGTAGATGATGATGCTGGATATTTGAAAGTATCCCTCTACGACAATGGAACATGTCCATCTAAACATATATCAATTCTATCTTCAAAAGATAAGGGACCAAAAATATAAGGGGATTACGCAGCAAATCGAGTCAGTTGCATAAAAAGAAAAAGGTATAAACACAATTATATGATATTTATGATTTTAATTGTTTTTACATTTGTCATCTGATTTTAATTGTTTTCTTTTTTACAGGTAAAATGGCTATTATGAAGTCAATCATTCGTGCAAGGGGCAAGGGATGCTCGAAAGTATCAATTGATATTTGTTTACATGGAGATGCTCTATTGTCGTCAAGCCTCATTCGCGTAGATGATGATGCTGGATATTTGAAAGTATCCCTCTACGACAATGGAACATGTCCATCTAAACATATATCAATTCTATCTTCAAAAGATAAGGGACCAAAAATATAAGGGGATTACGCAACAAATCGAGTCAGTTGCATAAAAAGAAAAAGGTATAAACACAATTATATGATATTTATGATTTTAATTGTTTTTACATTTGTCATCTGATTTTAATTGTTTTCTTTTTTACAGGTAAAATGGCTATTATGAAGTCAATCATTCGTGCAAGGGGCAAGGGATGCTCGGAAGTATCAATTGATATTTGTTTACATGGAGATGCTCTATTGTCGTCAAGCCTCATTCGCGTAGATGATGATGCTGGATATTTGAAAGTATCCCTCTACGACAATGGAACATGTCCATCTAAACATATATCAATTATATCTTCAAAAGATAAGGGACCAAAAATATAAGGGGATTACGCAGCAAATCGAGTCAGTTGCATAAAAAGAAAAAGGTATAAACACAATTATATGATATTTATGATTTTAATTGTTTTTACATTTGTCATCTGATTTTAATTGTTTTCTTTTTTACAGGTAAAATGGCTATTATGAAGTCAATCATTCGTGCAAGGGGCAAGGGATGCTCGGAAGTATCAATTGATATTTGTTTAGATGGAAATGCTCTATTGTCGTCAAGCCTCATTCGCGTAGATGATGATGCTGGATATTTGAAAGTATCCCTCTACGACAATGGAACATGTCCATCTAAACATATATCAATTCTATCTTCAAAAGATAAGGGACCAAAAATATAAGGGGATTACGCAGCAAATCGAGTCAGTTGCATAAAAAGAAAAAGGTATAAACACAATTATATGATATTTATGCATAGAAAATGTTAATTCTTGATCTTATACATCACCTAACTAATTTTATGATATTTTAGGTTCATGCTATTGATATTGAACAAAAAGAGGTTGTTGCTAAGAAGACTGCTGCTACCAAAAAAAACATACATCTCAGAGATGCTTTTGCTACTTGGTTTTATTTCTTTTTAAGTTATGAATTGGTTGTATATAGAATCTTTAGAAGTTAAACGATTATATATCAGTGGATTGTTGTATATGTATGGATTGTTGTATATAAGGCTTGTTGAATGCAATGTGTGAAAAAGGGCTTCAAATTATATAGTTTTGGGTGTACTGCTTCAATATACAGGTTGTCTAAAATAAATAAAAAATATAGCGCTTTTTAAAAATAAAAATAAATAACCACCCACTTTAGAGGGCGCTTTTACTGGAAAGCGCCCTCTAAAGTGGAAACATTTAAGGGTTTAGAGGGCGCTTTTACTGGAAAGCGCCCTCTAAACCCTTAAAAGTTTCCACTTTAGAGGGCGCTTTCCAGTAAAAGCGCCCTCTAAACCCCTTAATTGTTTCCACTTTAGAGGGCGCTTTTTTGAAAAAGCGCCCTCTAAAGTGGCCCTTAAAGGTCTTAAAGAGCCACTTTAGACAGCGCTTTCACTAGGAAAATAAGCGCTGTCTTTACCTATGCCAGCGCCAGATTAGAGGGCGCTTTAAAGCGCTGTTATAGGCCAAAAAAAGCGCCCTCTTTTCCCTTATTTGGTGTAGTGAGAAGAAAATATTTTTTTTATACAAATAATATACCTTAATACAGTATGAATATGACAAATACAAACAAAAATGAGCTTTATTACTTAATTTTACTTATAAACCATTTATATATAATATGAATCATTAATTTATAGTCCTTTAATGTTTTTACTTAGTGATGAAGAAACCTAAAATTGGGTAATGGAAAAGAAAATTATTGAATTTATTTACATATAATATACCATAATACAATGTGAATATGCCGAATACAAATAATATTGATCTTGATTATATAATTTCACTTGTTACCCATTTATATATAATATGAATCCTTCATTTATAGTTTTTTCACTTTGTTGCTTAGTGATGAAGAAACCTAAAATTTGGTGATGGAGAAGAAAATATTAAACTTTTTTTCCATATAATATACAATAATACAGTGTGAATATGACAAATACAAATAAAATTGAGCTTTATTACGTAATTTCACTTATAAACCATTTAGGTATAATATGAATCATTAATTTATAGTCCTTTAACTTTGTTACTTAGTGATGAAGAAACCTAAAATTTGGTGATGGAGAAGAAAAATATTGATTTTTATTACATATAATATACCAAAATACAATGTGAAAATGCCGAATCCAAATAAAATTAAGATTTATTACGTAATTTCACTTATAAACCACTTATATATAGTATGAATCATTGATTGATAGTCCTTTAACATTGTTACTTAGTGATGAAGAAACCTAAAATTTGGTGATGGAGAAGAAAATTATTGAATTTATTTACATATAATATACCCTAATATAATGTGAATATGCAGAATACAAATAATATTGATCTTGATTATGTAATTTCACTTGTTACACATTTAAATATAATATGAATCATTCATTTATAGTTTTTTTAACTTTGTTGCTTAGTGATGAAGAAATCTAAATTTTGGTGATGGAGAAGAAAAATATTGAATTTTTTGACATATAATATACCATAATACATTGTGAAAATTTCAAATAAAAATAAAATTGAGCTTTATTACGTAAGTTCACTTATAAACCATTTATATATAATATAAATCATTAATTTATAGTCCTTTAACAATTTTACTTTGTGATGAATAAATCCAAAATTTGGTGATGGAGAAGAAAATTATTGAATTTATTTACATATAATATACAATAATACAATGTGAATATTCCGAATAAAAAATATTGATCTGGATTATATAATTTCACTTATTACCAATTTATATATAATATGAATCATTCATTTGTAGTTTTTTCAATTCGTTGCTTAGTGATGAAGAAACCTAAAATTTGGTGATGGAGATGAAAAATATTAATTTTTTTTACATATAATATACCATAATACAGTGTGAATATGACAACTACAAATAAAATTGAGCTTTATTACGTAATTTCACTTATAAACCATTTATATATAATATGAATCATTAATTTATAATCCTTTAACTTTGTTACATAGTGATGAAGAAGCCAAAAATTTGGTGATGGAAAAGCAAAGTATTGAATTTATTTACATATAATATACCATAATACAATGTGAATATGCCGAATACAAATAATATTGATCTCGATTACGTAATTTCATTTGTTACCCATTTATATGTAATATGAATCATTCATTTATAGTTTTTTTTCACTTTGTTGCTTAGTGATGAAGAAACCTAAAATTTTGGGATGGAGAAGAAAATATTATTTTTTTATACAAATAATATACCTTAATACAATATGAATATGACAAATACAAACAAAAATGAGCTTTATTACGTAATTTTACTTATAAACCATTTATATATAATATGAATCATTAATTTATAGTCCTTTAACGTTTTTACTTAGTGATGAAGAAACCTAAAATTGGGTGATGGAGAAGAAAATTATTGAATTTATTTACATATAATATACCATAATACAATGTGAATATGCCGAATACAAATAATATTGATCTTGATTATATAATTTCACTTGTTACCCATTTATATATAATATGAATCCTTCATTTATAGTTTTTTCACTTTGTTGCTTAGTGATGAAGAAACCTAAAATTGGGTGATGGAGAAGAAAATATTAAACTTTTTTTACATATAATATACCATAATACAGTGTGAATATGACAAATACAAATAAAATTGAGCTTTATTACGTAATTTCACTTATAAACCATTTAGGTATAATATGAATCATTAATTTATAGTCCTTTAACTTTGTTACTTAGTGATGAAGAAACCTAAAATTTGGTGATGGAGAAGAAAAATATTGATTTTTATTACATATAATATACCAAAATACAATGTGAAAATGCCGAATCCAAATAAAATTAAGATTTATTACGTAATTTCCCTTATAAACCACTTATATATAGTATGAATCATTGATTGATAGTCCTTTAACATTGTTACTTAGTGATGAAGAAACCTAAAATTTGGTGATGGAGAAGAAAATTATTGAATTTATTTACATATAATATACCCTAATATAATGTGAATATGCAGAATACAAATAATATTGATCTTGATTATGTAATTTCACTTGTTACACATTTAAATATAATATGAATAATTCATTTATAGTTTTTTTAACTTTGTTGCTTAGTGATGAAGAAATCTAAATTTTGGTGATGGAGAAGAAAAATATTGAATTTTTTGACATATAATATACCATAATACATTGTGAAAATTTCGAATAAAAATAAAATTGAGCTTTATTACGTAATTTCACTTATAAACCATTTATATATAATATGAATCATTAATTTATAGTCCTTTAACATTTTTACTTTGTGATGAAGAAATTCAAAATTGGGTGATGGAGAAGAAAATTATTGAATTTATTTACATATAATATACAATAATACAATGTGAATATTCCGAATAAAAAATATTGATCTGGATTATATAATTTCACTTGTTACCAATTTATATATAATATGAATCATTCATTTGTAGTTTTTTCAATTCGTTGCTTAGTGATGAAGAAACCTAAAATTTGGTGATGGAGATGAAAAATATTAATTTTTTTACATATAATATACCATAATACAGTGTGAATATGACAACTACAAATAAAATTGAGCTTTATTACGTAATTTCACTTATAAACCATTTATATATAATATGAATCAGTAATTTATAATCCTTTAACTTTGTTACATAGTGATGAAGAAGCCAAAAATTTGGTGATGGAGAAGCAAAGTATTGAATTTATTTACATATAATATACCATAATACAATGTGAATATGCCGAATACAAATAATATTGATCTTGATTACGTAATTTCATTTGTTACCCATTTATATGTAATATGAATCATTCATTTATAGTTTTTTTTCACTTCGTTGCTTAATGATGAAGAAACCTAAAATTTTGGGATGGAGAAGAAAATATTTTTTTTATACAAATAATATACCTTAATACAGTATGAATATGACAAATACAAACAAAAATGAGCTTTATTACTTAATTTTACTTATAAACCATTTATATATAATATGAATCATTAATTTATAGTCCTTTAACGTTTTTACTTAGTGATGAAGAAACCTAAAATTGGGTAATGGAAAAGAAAATTATTGAATTTATTTACATATAATATACCATAATACAATGTGAATATGCCGAATACAAATAATATTGATCTTGATTATATAATTTCACTTGTTACCCATTTATATATAATATGAATCCTTCATTTATAGTTTTTTCACTTTGTTGCTTAGTGATGAAGAAACCTAAAATTGGTGATGGAGAAGAAAATATTAAACTTTTTTTACATATAATATACCATAATACAGTGTGAATATGACAAATACAAATAAAATTGAGCTTTATTACGTAATTTCACTTATAAACCATTTAGGTATAATATGAATCATTAATTTATAGTCCTTTAACTTTGTTACTTAGTGATGAAGAAACCTAAAATTTGGTGATGGAGAAGAAAAATATTGATTTTTATTACATATAATATACCAAAATACAATGTGAAAATGCCGAATCCAAATAAAATTAAGATTTATTACGTAATTTCCCTTATAAACCACTTATATATAGTATGAATCATTGATTGATAGTCCTTTAACATTGTTACTTAGTGATGAAGAAACCTAAAATTTGGTGATGGAGAAGAAAATTATTGAATTTATTTACATATAATATACCATAATATAATGTGAATATGCAGAATACAAATAATATTGATCTTGATTATGTAATTTCACTTGTTACACATTTAAATATAATATGAATAATTCATTTATAGTTTTTTTAACTTTGTTGCTTAGTGATGAAGAAATCTAAATTTTGGTGATGGAGAAGAAAAATATTGAATTTTTTGACATATAATATACCATAATACATTGTGAAAATTTCGAATAAAAATAAAATTGAGCTTTATTACGTAATTTCACTTATAAACCATTTATATATAATATGAATCACTAATTTATAGTCCTTTAACATTTTTACTTTGTGATGAAGAAATCCAAAATTTGGTGATGGAGAAGAAAATTATTGAATTTATTTACATATAATATACAATAATACAATGTGAATATTCCGAATAAAAAATATTGATCTGGATTATATAATTTCACTTGTTACCAATTTATATATAATATGAATCATTCATTTGTAGTTTTTTCAATTCGTTGCTTAGTGATGAAGAAACCTAAAATTTGGTGATGGAGATGAAAAATATTAATTTTTTTTACATATAATATACCATAATACAGTGTGAATATGACAACTACAAATAAAATTGAGCTTTATTACGTAATTTCACTTATAAACCATTTATATATAATATGAATCAGTAATTTATAATCCTTTAACTTTGTTACATAGTGATGAAGAAGCCAAAAATTTGGTGATGGAGAAGCAAAGTATTGAATTTATTTACATATAATATACCATAATACAATGTGAATATGCCGAATACAAATAATATTGATCTTGATTACGTAATTTCATTTGTTACCCATTTATATGTAATATGAATCATTCATTTATAGTTTTTTTTCACTTCGTTGCTTAATGATGAAGAAACCTAAAATTTTGGGATGGAGAAGAAAATATTTTTTTTATACAAATAATATACCTTAATACAGTATGAATATGACAAATACAAACAAAAATGAGCTTTATTACTTAATTTTACTTATAAACCATTTATATATAATATGAATCATTAATTTATAGTCCTTTAACGTTTTTACTTAGTGATGAAGAAACCTAAAATTGGGTAATGGAAAAGAAAATTATTGAATTTATTTACATATAATATACCATAATACAATGTGAATATGCCGAATACAAATAATATTGATCTTGATTATATAATTTCACTTGTTACCCATTTATATATAATATGAATCCTTCATTTATAGTTTTTTCACTTTGTTGCTTAGTGATGAAGAAACCTAAAATTGGTGATGGAGAAGAAAATATTAAACTTTTTTTACATATAATATACCATAATACAGTGTGAATATGACAAATACAAATAAAATTGAGCTTTATTACGTAATTTCACTTATAAACCATTTAGGTATAATATGAATCATTAATTTATAGTCCTTTAACTTTGTTACTTAGTGATGAAGAAACCTAAAATTTGGTGATGGAGAAGAAAAATATTGATTTTTATTACATATAATATACCAAAATACAATGTGAAAATGCCGAATCCAAATAAAATTAAGATTTATTACGTAATTTCCCTTATAAACCACTTATATATAGTATGAATCATTGATTGATAGTCCTTTAACATTGTTACTTAGTGATGAAGAAACCTAAAATTTGGTGATGGAGAAGAAAATTATTGAATTTATTTACATATAATATACCATAATATAATGTGAATATGCAGAATACAAATAATATTGATCTTGATTATGTAATTTCACTTGTTACACATTTAAATATAATATGAATAATTCATTTATAGTTTTTTTAACTTTGTTGCTTAGTGATGAAGAAATCTAAATTTTGGTGATGGAGAAGAAAAATATTGAATTTTTTGACATATAATATACCATAATACATTGTGAAAATTTCGAATAAAAATAAAATTGAGCTTTATTACGTAATTTCACTTATAAACCATTTATATATAATATGAATCACTAATTTATAGTCCTTTAACATTTTTACTTTGTGATGAAGAAATCCAAAATTTGGTGATGGAGAAGAAAATTATTGAATTTATTTACATATAATATACAATAATACAATGTGAATATTCCGAATAAAAAATATTGATCTGGATTATATAATTTCACTTGTTACCAATTTATATATAATATGAATCATTCATTTGTAGTTTTTTCAATTCGTTGCTTAGTGATGAAGAAACCTAAAATTTGGTGATGGAGATGAAAAATATTAATTTTTTTACATATAATATACCATAATACAGTGTGAATATGACAACTACAAATAAAATTGAGCTTTATTACGTAATTTCACTTATAAACCATTTATATATAATATGAATCAGTAATTTATAATCCTTTAACTTTGTTACATAGTGATGAAGAAGCCAAAAATTTGGTGATGGAGAAGCAAAGTATTGAATTTATTTACATATAATATACCATAATACAATGTGAATATGCCGAATACAAATAATATTGATCTTGATTACGTAATTTCATTTGTTACCCATTTATATGTAATATGAATCATTCATTTATAGTTTTTTTTCACTTCGTTGCTTAATGATGAAGAAACCTAAAATTTTGGGATGGAGAAGAAAATATTTTTTTTTATAAATAATATACCTTAATACAGTATGAATATGACAAATACAAACAAAAATGAGCTTTATTACTTAATTTTACTTATAAACCATTTATATATAATATGAATCATTAATTTATAGTCCTTTAACGTTTTTACTTAGTGATGAAGAAACCTAAAATTGGGTAATGGAAAAGAAAATTATTGAATTTATTTACATATAATATACCATAATACAATGTGAATATGCCGAATACAAATAATATTGATCTTGATTATATAATTTCACTTGTTACCCATTTATATATAATATGAATCCTTCATTTATAGTTTTTTCACTTTGTTGCTTAGTGATGAAGAAACCTAAAATTTGGTGATGGAGAAGAAAATATTAAACTTTTTTTACATATAATATACCATAATACAGTGTGAATATGACAAATACAAATAAAATTGAGCTTTATTACGTAATTTCACTTATAAACCATTTAGGTATAATATGAATCATTAATTTATAGTCCTTTAACTTTGTTACTTAGTGATGAAGAAACCTAAAATTTGGTGATGGAGAAGAAAAATATTGATTTTTATTACATATAATATACCAAAATACAATGTGAAAATGCCGAATCCAAATAAAATTAACATTTATTACGTAATTTCCCTTATAAACCACTTATATATAGTATGAATCATTGATTGATAGTCCTTTAACATTGTTACTTAGTGATGAAGAAACCTAAAATTTGGTGATGGAGAAGAAAATTATTGAATTTATTTACATATAATATACCATAATATAATGTGAATATGCAGAATACAAATAATATTGATCTTGATTATGTAATTTCACTTGTTACACATTTAAATATAATATGAATAATTCATTTATAGTTTTTTTAACTTTGTTGCTTAGTGATGAAGAAATCTAAATTTTGGTGATGGAGAAGAAAAATATTGAATTTTTTGACATATAATATACCATAATACATTGTGAAAATTTCGAATAAAAATAAAATTGAGCTTTATTACGTAATTTCACTTATAAACCATTTATATATAATATGAATCACTAATTTATAGTCCTTTAACATTTTTACTTTGTGATGAAGAAATCCAAAATTTGGTGATGGAGAAGAAAATTATTGAATTTATTTACATATAATATACAATAATACAATGTGAATATTCCGAATAAAAAATATTGATCTGGATTATATAATTTCACTTGTTACCAATTTATATATAATATGAATCATTCATTTGTAGTTTTTTCAATTCGTTGCTTAGTGATGAAGAAACCTAAAATTTGGTGATGGAGATGAAAAATATTAATTTTTTTACATATAATATACCATAATACAGTGTGAATATGACAACTACAAATAAAATTGAGCTTTATTACGTAATTTCACTTATAAACCATTTATATATAATATGAATCAGTAATTTATAATCCTTTAACTTTGTTACATAGTGATGAAGAAGCCAAAAATTTGGTGATGGAGAAGCAAAGTATTGAATTTATTTACATATAATATACCATAATACAATGTGAATATGCCGAATACAAATAATATTGATCTTGATTACGTAATTTCATTTGTTACCCATTTATATGTAATATGAATCATTCATTTATAGTTTTTTTTCACTTCGTTGCTTAATGATGAAGAAACCTAAAATTTTGGGATGGAGAAGAAAATATTTTTTTTATACAAATAATATACCTTAATACAGTATGAATATGACAAATACAAACAAAAATGAGCTTTATTACTTAATTTTACTTATAAACCATTTATATATAATATGAATCATTAATTTATAGTCCTTTAACGTTTTTACTTAGTGATGAAGAAACCTAAAATTGGGTAATGGAAAAGAAAATTATTGAATTTATTTACATATAATATACCATAATACAATGTGAATATGCCGAATACAAATAATATTGATCTTGATTATATAATTTCACTTGTTACCCATTTATATATAATATGAATCCTTCATTTATAGTTTTTTCACTTTGTTGCTTAGTGATGAAGAAACCTAAAATTTGGTGATGGAGAAGAAAATATTAAACTTTTTTTACATATAATATACCATAATACAGTGTGAATATGACAAATACAAATAAAATTGAGCTTTATTACGTAATTTCACTTATAAACCATTTAGGTATAATATGAATCATTAATTTATAGTCCTTTAACTTTGTTACTTAGTGATGAAGAAACCTAAAATTTGGTGATGGAGAAGAAAAATATTGATTTTTATTACATATAATATACCAAAATACAATGTGAAAATGCCGAATCCAAATAAAATTAACATTTATTACGTAATTTCCCTTATAAACCACTTATATATAGTATGAATCATTGATTGATAGTCCTTTAACATTGTTACTTAGTGATGAAGAAACCTAAAATTTGGTGATGGAGAAGAAAATTATTGAATTTATTTACATATAATATACCATAATATAATGTGAATATGCAGAATACAAATAATATTGATCTTGATTATGTAATTTCACTTGTTACACATTTAAATATAATATGAATAATTCATTTATAGTTTTTTTAACTTTGTTGCTTAGTGATGAAGAAATCTAAATTTTGGTGATGGAGAAGAAAAATATTGAATTTTTTGACATATAATATACCATAATACATTGTGAAAATTTCGAATAAAAATAAAATTGAGCTTTATTACGTAATTTCACTTATAAACCATTTATATATAATATGAATCACTAATTTATAGTCCTTTAACATTTTTACTTTGTGATGAAGAAATCCAAAATTTGGTGATGGAGAAGAAAATTATTGAATTTATTTACATATAATATACAATAATACAATGTGAATATTCCGAATAAAAAATATTGATCTGGATTATATAATTTCACTTGTTACCAATTTATATATAATATGAATCATTCATTTGTAGTTTTTTCAATTCGTTGCTTAGTGATGAAGAAACCTAAAATTTGGTGATGGAGATGAAAAATATTAATTTTTTTACATATAATATACCATAATACAGTGTGAATATGACAACTACAAATAAAATTGAGCTTTATTACGTAATTTCACTTATAAACCATTTATATATAATATGAATCATTAATTTATAATCCTTTAACTTTGTTACATAGTGATGAAGAAGCCAAAAATTTGGTGATGGAGAAGCAAAGTATTGAATTTATTTACATATAATATACCATAATACAATGTGAATATGCCGAATACAAATAATATTGATCTTGATTACGTAATTTCATTTGTTACCCATTTATATGTAATATGAATCATTCATTTATAGTTTTTTTTCACTTCGTTGCTTAATGATGAAGAAACCTAAAATTTTGGGATGGAGAAGAAAATTTTTTTTATACAAATAATATACCTTAATACAGTATGAATATGACAAATACAAACAAAAATGAGCTTTATTACTTAATTTTACTTATAAACCATTATATATAATATGAATCATTAATTTATAGTCCTTTAACGTTTTTACTTAGTGATGAAGAAACCTAAAATTGGGTAATGGAAAAGAAAATTATTGAATTTATTTACATATAATATACCATAATACAATGTGAATATGCCGAATACAAATAATATTGATCTTGATTATATAATTTCACTTGTTACCCATTTATATATAATATGAATCCTTCATTTATAGTTTTTTCACTTTGTTGCTTAGTGATGAAGAAACCTAAAATTTGGTGATGGAGAAGAAAATATTAAACTTTTTTTACATATAATATACCATAATACAGTGTGAATATGACAAATACAAATAAAATTGAGCTTTATTACGTAATTTCACTTATAAACCATTTAGGTATAATATGAATCATTAATTTATAGTCCTTTAACTTTGTTACTTAGTGATGAAGAAACCTAAAATTTGGTGATGGAGAAGAAAAATATTGATTTTTATTACATATAATATACCAAAATACAATGTGAAAATGCCGAATCCAAATAAAATTAACATTTATTACGTAATTTCCCTTATAAACCACTTATATATAGTATGAATCATTGATTGATAGTCCTTTAACATTGTTACTTAGTGATGAAGAAACCTAAAATTTGGTGATGGAGAAGAAAATTATTGAATTTATTTACATATAATATACCATAATATAATGTGAATATGCAGAATACAAATAATATTGATCTTGATTATGTAATTTCACTTGTTACACATTTAAATATAATATGAATAATTCATTTATAGTTTTTTTAACTTTGTTGCTTAGTGATGAAGAAATCTAAATTTTGGTGATGGAGAAGAAAAATATTGAATTTTTTGACATATAATATACCATAATACATTGTGAAAATTTCGAATAAAAATAAAATTGAGCTTTATTACGTAATTTCACTTATAAACCATTTATATATAATATGAATCACTAATTTATAGTCCTTTAACATTTTTACTTTGTGATGAAGAAATCCAAAATTTGGTGATGGAGAAGAAAATTATTGAATTTATTTACATATAATATACAATAATACAATGTGAATATTCCGAATAAAAAATATTGATCTGGATTATATAATTTCACTTGTTACCAATTTATATATAATATGAATCATTCATTTGTAGTTTTTTCAATTCGTTGCTTAGTGATGAAGAAACCTAAAATTTGGTGATGGAGATGAAAAATATTAATTTTTTTACATATAATATACCATAATACAGTGTGAATATGACAACTACAAATAAAATTGAGCTTTATTACGTAATTTCACTTATAAACCATTTATATATAATATGAATCATTAATTTATAATCCTTTAACTTTGTTACATAGTGATGAAGAAGCCAAAAATTTGGTGATGGAGAAGCAAAGTATTGAATTTATTTACATATAATATACCATAATACAATGTGAATATGCCGAATACAAATAATATTGATCTTGATTACGTAATTTCATTTGTTACCCATTTATATGTAATATGAATCATTCATTTATAGTTTTTTTTCACTTCGTTGCTTAATGATGAAGAAACCTAAAATTTTGGGATGGAGAAGAAAATATTTTTTTTATACAAATAATATACCTTAATACAGTATGAATATGACAAATACAAACAAAAATGAGCTTTATTACTTAATTTTACTTATAAACCATTTATATATAATATGAATCATTAATTTATAGTCCTTTAACGTTTTTACTTAGTGATGAAGAAACCTAAAATTGGGTAATGGAAAAGAAAATTATTGAATTTATTTACATATAATATACCATAATACAATGTGAATATGCCGAATACAAATAATATTGATCTTGATTATATAATTTCACTTGTTACCCATTTATATATAATATGAATCCTTCATTTATAGTTTTTTCACTTTGTTGCTTAGTGATGAAGAAACCTAAAATTTGGTGATGGAGAAGAAAATATTAAACTTTTTTTACATATAATATACCATAATACAGTGTGAATATGACAAATACAAATAAAATTGAGCTTTATTACGTAATTTCACTTATAAACCATTTAGGTATAATATGAATCATTAATTTATAGTCCTTTAACTTTGTTACTTAGTGATGAAGAAACCTAAAATTTGGTGATGGAGAAGAAAAATATTGATTTTTATTACATATAATATACCAAAATACAATGTGAAAATGCCGAATCCAAATAAAATTAACATTTATTACGTAATTTCCCTTATAAACCACTTATATATAGTATGAATCATTGATTGATAGTCCTTTAACATTGTTACTTAGTGATGAAGAAACCTAAAATTTGGTGATGGAGAAGAAAATTATTGAATTTATTTACATATAATATACCATAATATAATGTGAATATGCAGAATACAAATAATATTGATCTTGATTATGTAATTTCACTTGTTACACATTTAAATATAATATGAATAATTCATTTATAGTTTTTTTAACTTTGTTGCTTAGTGATGAAGAAATCTAAATTTTGGTGATGGAGAAGAAAAATATTGAATTTTTTGACATATAATATACCATAATACATTGTGAAAATTTCGAATAAAAATAAAATTGAGCTTTATTACGTAATTTCACTTATAAACCATTTATATATAATATGAATCACTAATTTATAGTCCTTTAACATTTTTACTTTGTGATGAAGAAATCCAAAATTTGGTGATGGAGAAGAAAATTATTGAATTTATTTACATATAATATACAATAATACAATGTGAATATTCCGAATAAAAAATATTGATCTGGATTATATAATTTCACTTGTTACCAATTTATATATAATATGAATCATTCATTTGTAGTTTTTTCAATTCGTTGCTTAGTGATGAAGAAACCTAAAATTTGGTGATGGAGATGAAAAATATTAAATTTTTTTACATATAATATACCATAATACAGTGTGAATATGACAACTACAAATAAAATTGAGCTTTATTACGTAATTTCACTTATAAACCATTTATATATAATATGAATCATTAATTTATAATCCTTTAACTTTGTTACATAGTGATGAAGAAGCCAAAAATTTGGTGATGGAGAAGCAAAGTATTGAATTTATTTACATATAATATACCATAATACAATGTGAATATGCCGAATACAAATAATATTGATCTTGATTACGTAATTTCATTTGTTACCCATTTATATGTAATATGAATCATTCATTTATAGTTTTTTTTCACTTCGTTGCTTAATGATGAAGAAACCTAAAATTTTGGGATGGAGAAGAAAATATTTTTTTTATACAAATAATATACCTTAATACAGTATGAATATGACAAATACAAACAAAAATGAGCTTTATTACTTAATTTTACTTATAAACCACTTATATATAATATGAATCATTAATTTATAGTCCTTTAACGTTTTTACTTAGTGATGAAGAAACCTAAAATTGGGTAATGGAAAAGAAAATTATTGAATTTATTTACATATAATATACCATAATACAATGTGAATATGCCGAATACAAATAATATTGATCTTGATTATATAATTTCACTTGTTACCCATTTATATATAATATGAATCCTTCATTTATAGTTTTTTCACTTTGTTGCTTAGTGATGAAGAAACCTAAAATTTGGTGATGGAGAAGAAAATATTAAACTTTTTTTACATATAATATACCATAATACAGTGTGAATATGACAAATACAAATAAAATTGAGCTTTATTACGTAATTTCACTTATAAACCATTTAGGTATAATATGAATCATTAATTTATAGTCCTTTAACTTTGTTACTTAGTGATGAAGAAACCTAAAATTTGGTGATGGAGAAGAAAAATATTGATTTTTATTACATATAATATACCAAAATACAATGTGAAAATGCCGAATCCAAATAAAATTAAGATTTATTACGTAATTTCCCTTATAAACCACTTATATATAGTATGAATCATTGATTGATAGTCCTTTAACATTGTTACTTAGTGATGAAGAAACCTAAAATTTGGTGATGGAGAAGAAAATTATTGAATTTATTTACATATAATATACCATAATATAATGTGAATATGCAGAATACAAATAATATTGATCTTGATTATGTAATTTCACTTGTTACACATTTAAATATAATATGAATAATTCATTTATAGTTTTTTTAACTTTGTTGCTTAGTGATGAAGAAATCTAAATTTTGGTGATGGAGAAGAAAAATATTGAATTTTTTGACATATAATATACCATAATACATTGTGAAAATTTCGAATAAAAATAAAATTGAGCTTTATTACGTAATTTCACTTATAAACCATTTATATATAATATGAATCACTAATTTATAGTCCTTTAACATTTTTACTTTGTGATGAAGAAATCCAAAATTTGGTGATGGAGAAGAAAATTATTGAATTTATTTACATATAATATACAATAATACAATGTGAATATTCCGAATAAAAAATATTGATCTGGATTATATAATTTCACTTGTTACCAATTTATATATAATATGAATCATTCATTTGTAGTTTTTTCAATTCGTTGCTTAGTGATGAAGAAACCTAAAATTTGGTGATGGAGATGAAAAATATTAATTTTTTTACATATAATATACCATAATACAGTGTGAATATGACAACTACAAATAAAATTGAGCTTTATTACGTAATTTCACTTATAAACCATTTATATATAATATGAATCAGTAATTTATAATCCTTTAACTTTGTTACATAGTGATGAAGAAGCCAAAAATTTGGTGATGGAGAAGCAAAGTATTGAATTTATTTACATATAATATACCATAATACAATGTGAATATGCCGAATACAAATAATATTGATCTTGATTACGTAATTTCATTTGTTACCCATTTATATGTAATATGAATCATTCATTTATAGTTTTTTTTCACTTCGTTGCTTAATGATGAAGAAACCTAAAATTTTGGGATGGAGAAGAAAATATTTTTTTTATACAAATAATATACCTTAATACAGTATGAATATGACAAATACAAACAAAAATGAGCTTTATTACTTAATTTTACTTATAAACCATTTATATATAATATGAATCATTAATTTATAGTCCTTTAACGTTTTTACTTAGTGATGAAGAAACCTAAAATTGGGTAATGGAAAAGAAAATTATTGAATTTATTTACATATAATATACCATAATACAATGTGAATATGCCGAATACAAATAATATTGATCTTGATTATATAATTTCACTTGTTACCCATTTATATATAATATGAATCCTTCATTTATAGTTTTTTCACTTTGTTGCTTAGTGATGAAGAAACCTAAAATTTGGTGATGGAGAAGAAAATATTAAACTTTTTTTACATATAATATACCATAATACAGTGTGAATATGACAAATACAAATAAAATTGAGCTTTATTACGTAATTTCACTTATAAACCATTTAGGTATAATATGAATCATTAATTTATAGTCCTTTAACTTTGTTACTTAGTGATGAAGAAACCTAAAATTTGGTGATGGAGAAGAAAAATATTGATTTTTATTACATA
The DNA here is from genome assembly GCF_024323335.1 of Lathyrus oleraceus. Classification (NCBI taxonomy): domain Eukaryota; kingdom Viridiplantae; phylum Streptophyta; class Magnoliopsida; order Fabales; family Fabaceae; genus Lathyrus; species Lathyrus oleraceus. The sequence goes on along the minus strand of NC_066585.1, from coordinate 538,683,298 downwards.
TAATATACCAAAATACAATGTGAAAATGCCGAATCCAAATAAAATTAACATTTATTACGTAATTTCCCTTATAAACCACTTATATATAGTATGAATCATTGATTGATAGTCCTTTAACATTGTTACTTAGTGATGAAGAAACCTAAAATTTGGTGATGGAGAAGAAAATTATTGAATTTATTTACATATAATATACCATAATATAATGTGAATATGCAGAATACAAATAATATTGATCTTGATTATGTAATTTCACTTGTTACACATTTAAATATAATATGAATAATTCATTTATAGTTTTTTTAACTTTGTTGCTTAGTGATGAAGAAATCTAAATTTTGGTGATGGAGAAGAAAAATATTGAATTTTTTGACATATAATATACCATAATACATTGTGAAAATTTCGAATAAAAATAAAATTGAGCTTTATTACGTAATTTCACTTATAAACCATTTATATATAATATGAATCACTAATTTATAGTCCTTTAACATTTTTACTTTGTGATGAAGAAATCCAAAATTTGGTGATGGAGAAGAAAATTATTGAATTTATTTACATATAATATACAATAATACAATGTGAATATTCCGAATAAAAAATATTGATCTGGATTATATAATTTCACTTGTTACCAATTTATATATAATATGAATCATTCATTTGTAGTTTTTTCAATTCGTTGCTTAGTGATGAAGAAACCTAAAATTTGGTGATGGAGATGAAAAATATTAATTTTTTTTACATATAATATACCATAATACAGTGTGAATATGACAACTACAAATAAAATTGAGCTTTATTACGTAATTTCACTTATAAACCATTTATATATAATATGAATCATTAATTTATAATCCTTTAACTTTGTTACATAGTGATGAAGAAGCCAAAAATTTGGTGATGAAGACGCAAAGTATTGAATTTATTTACATTTAATATACCATAATACAATGTGAATATGCCGAATACAAATAATATTGATCTTGATTACGTAATTTCATTTGTTACCCATTTATATGTAATATGAATCATTCATTTATAGTTTTTTTTCACTTCGTTGCTTAATGATGAAGAAACCTAAAATTTTGGGATGGAGAAGAAAATATTTTTTTTATACAAATAATATACCTTAATACAGTATGAATATGACAAATACAAACAAAAATGAGCTTTATTACTTAATTTTACTTATAAACCACTTATATATAATATGAATCATTAATTTATAGTCCTTTAACGTTTTTACTTAGTGATGAAGAAACCTAAAATTGGGTAATGGAAAAGAAAATTATTGAATTTATTTACATATAATATACCATAATACAATGTGAATATGCCGAATACAAATAATATTGATCTTGATTATATAATTTCACTTGTTACCCATTTATATATAATATGAATCCTTCATTTATAGTTTTTTCACTTTGTTGCTTAGTGATGAAGAAACCTAAAATTTGGTGATGGAGAAGAAAATATTAAACTTTTTTTACATATAATATACCATAATACAGTGTGAATATGACAAATACAAATAAAATTGAGCTTTATTACGTAATTTCACTTATAAACCATTTAGGTATAATATGAATCATTAATTTATAGTCCTTTAACTTTGTTACTTAGTGATGAAGAAACCTAAAATTTGGTGATGGAGAAGAAAAATATTGATTTTTATTACATATAATATACCAAAATACAATGTGAAAATGCCGAATCCAAATAAAATTAACATTTATTACGTAATTTCCCTTATAAACCACTTATATATAGTATGAATCATTGATTGATAGTCCTTTAACATTGTTACTTAGTGATGAAGAAACCTAAAATTTGGTGATGGAGAAGAAAATTATTGAATTTATTTACATATAATATACCATAATATAATGTGAATATGCAGAATACAAATAATATTGATCTTGATTATGTAATTTCACTTGTTACACATTTAAATATAATATGAATAATTCATTTATAGTTTTTTTAACTTTGTTGCTTAGTGATGAAGAAATCTAAATTTTGGTGATGGAGAAGAAAAATATTGAATTTTTTGACATATAATATACCATAATACATTGTGAAAATTTCGAATAAAAATAAAATTGAGCTTTATTACGTAATTTCACTTATAAACCATTTATATATAATATGAATCACTAATTTATAGTCCTTTAACATTTTTACTTTGTGATGAAGAAATCCAAAATTTGGTGATGGAGAAGAAAATTATTGAATTTATTTACATATAATATACAATAATACAATGTGAATATTCCGAATAAAAAATATTGATCTGGATTATATAATTTCACTTGTTACCAATTTATATATAATATGAATCATTCATTTGTAGTTTTTTCAATTCGTTGCTTAGTGATGAAGAAACCTAAAATTTGGTGATGGAGATGAAAAATATTAATTTTTTTTACATATAATATACCATAATACAGTGTGAATATGACAACTACAAATAAAATTGAGCTTTATTACGTAATTTCACTTATAAACCATTTATATATAATATGAATCAGTAATTTATAATCCTTTAACTTTGTTACATAGTGATGAAGAAGCCAAAAATTTGGTGATGGAGAAGCAAAGTATTGAATTTATTTACATATAATATACCATAATACAATGTGAATATGCCGAATACAAATAATATTGATCTTGATTACGTAATTTCATTTGTTACCCATTTATATGTAATATGAATCATTCATTTATAGTTTTTTTTCACTTCGTTGCTTAATGATGAAGAAACCTAAAATTTTGGGATGGAGAAGAAAATATTTTTTTTATACAAATAATATACCTTAATACAGTATGAATATGACAAATACAAACAAAAATGAGCTTTATTACTTAATTTTACTTATAAACCATTTATATATAATATGAATCATTAATTTATAGTCCTTTAACGTTTTTACTTAGTGATGAAGAAACCTAAAATTGGGTAATGGAAAGAAAATTATTGAATTTATTTACATATAATATACCATAATACAATGTGAATATGCCGAATACAAATAATATTGATCTTGATTATATAATTTCACTTGTTACCCATTTATATATAATATGAATCCTTCATTTATAGTTTTTTCACTTTGTTGCTTAGTGATGAAGAAACCTAAAATTTGGTGATGGAGAAGAAAATATTAAACTTTTTTTACATATAATATACCATAATACAGTGTGAATATGACAAATACAAATAAAATTGAGCTTTATTACGTAATTTCACTTATAAACCATTTAGGTATAATATGAATCATTAATTTATAGTCCTTTAACTTTGTTACTTAGTGATGAAGAAACCTAAAATTTGGTGATGGAGAAGAAAAATATTGATTTTTATTACATATAATATACCAAAATACAATGTGAAAATGCCGAATCCAAATAAAATTAAGATTTATTACGTAATTTCCCTTATAAACCACTTATATATAGTATGAATCATTGATTGATAGTCCTTTAACATTGTTACTTAGTGATGAAGAAACCTAAAATTTGGTGATGGAGAAGAAAATTATTGAATTTATTTACATATAATATACCATAATATAATGTGAATATGCAGAATACAAATAATATTGATCTTGATTATGTAATTTCACTTGTTACACATTTAAATATAATATGAATAATTCATTTATAGTTTTTTTAACTTTGTTGCTTAGTGATGAAGAAATCTAAATTTTGGTGATGGAGAAGAAAAATATTGAATTTTTTGACATATAATATACCATAATACATTGTGAAAATTTCGAATAAAAATAAAATTGAGCTTTATTACGTAATTTCACTTATAAACCATTTATATATAATATGAATCACTAATTTATAGTCCTTTAACATTTTTACTTTGTGATGAAGAAATCCAAAATTTGGTGATGGAGAAGAAAATTATTGAATTTATTTACATATAATATACAATAATACAATGTGAATATTCCGAATAAAAAATATTGATCTGGATTATATAATTTCACTTGTTACCAATTTATATATAATATGAATCATTCATTTGTAGTTTTTTCAATTCGTTGCTTAGTGATGAAGAAACCTAAAATTTGGTGATGGAGATGAAAAATATTAATTTTTTTACATATAATATACCATAATACAGTGTGAATATGACAACTACAAATAAAATTGAGCTTTATTACGTAATTTCACTTATAAACCATTTATATATAATATGAATCATTAATTTATAATCCTTTAACTTTGTTACATAGTGATGAAGAAGCCAAAAATTTGGTGATGAAGAAGCAAAGTATTGAATTTATTTACATATAATATACCATAATACAATGTGAATATGCCGAATACAAATAATATTGATCTTGATTACGTAATTTCATTTGTTACCCATTTATATGTAATATGAATCATTCATTTATAGTTTTTTTTCACTTCGTTGCTTAATGATGAAGAAACCTAAAATTTTGGGATGGAGAAGAAAATATTTTTTTATACAAATAATATACCTTAATACAGTATGAATATGACAAATACAAACAAAAATGAGCTTTATTACTTAATTTTACTTATAAACCACTTATATATAATATGAATCATTAATTTATAGTCCTTTAACGTTTTTACTTAGTGATGAAGAAACCTAAAATTGGGTAATGGAAAAGAAAATTATTGAATTTATTTACATATAATATACCATAATACAACGTGAATATGCCGAATACAAATAATATTGATCTTGATTATATAATTTCACTTGTTACCCATTTATATATAATATGAATCCTTCATTTATAGTTTTTTCACTTTGTTGCTTAGTGATGAAGAAACCTAAAATTTGGTGATGGAGAAGAAAATATTAAACTTTTTTTACATATAATATACCATAATACAGTGTGAATATGACAAATACAAATAAAATTGAGCTTTATTACGTAATTTCACTTATAAACCATTTAGGTATAATATGAATCATTAATTTATAGTCCTTTAACTTTGTTACTTAGTGATGAAGAAACCTAAAATTTGGTGATGGAGAAGAAAAATATTGATTTTTATTACATATAATATACCAAAATACAATGTGAAAATGCCGAATCTAAATAAAATTAAGATTTATTACGTAATTTCCCTTATAAACCACTTATATATAGTATGAATCATTGATTGATAGTCCTTTAACATTGTTACTTAGTGATGAAGAAACCTAAAATTTGGTGATGGAGAAGAAAATTATTGAATTTATTTACATATAATATACCATAATATAATGTGAATATGCAGAATACAAGTAATATTGATCTTGATTATGTAATTTCACTTGTTACACATTAAATATAATATGAATAATTCATTTATAGTTTTTTTAACTTTGTTGCTTAGTGATGAAGAAATCTAAATTTTGGTGATGGAGAAGAAAAATATTGAATTTTTTGACATATAATATACCATAATACATTGTGAAAATTTCGAATAAAAATAAAATTGAGCTTTATTACGTAATTTCACTTATAAACCATTTATATATAATATGAATCACTAATTTATAGTCCTTTAACATTTTTACTTTGTGATGAAGAAATCCAAAATTTGGTGATGGAGAAGAAAATTATTGAATTTATTTACATATAATATACAATAATACAATGTGAATATTCAGAATAAAAAATATTGATCTGGATTATATAATTTCACTTGTTACCAATTTATATATAATATGAATCATTCATTTGTAGTTTTTTCAATTCGTTGCTTAGTGATGAAGAAACCTAAAATTTGGTGATGGAGATGAAAAATATTAATTTTTTTACATATAATATACCATAATACAGTGTGAATATGACAACTACAAATAAAATTGAGCTTTATTACGTAATTTCACTTATAAACCATTTATATATAATATGAATCATTAATTTATAATCCTTTAACTTTGTTACATAGTGATGAAGAAGCCAAAAATTGGTGATGAAGAAGCAAAGTATTGAATTTATTTACATATAATATACCATAATACAATGTGAATATGCCGAATACAGATAATATTGATCTTGATTACGTAATTTCATTTGTTACCCATTTATATGTAATATGAATCATTCATTTATAGTTTTTTTTCACTTCGTTGCTTAATGATGAAGAAACCTAAAATTTTGGGATGGAGAAGAAAACATTTTTTTATACAAATAATATACCTTAATACAGTATGAATATGACAAATACAAACAAAAATGAGCTTTATTACTTAACTTTACTTATAAACCACTTATATATAATATGAATCATTAATTTATAGTGCTTTAACGTTTTTACTTGGTGATGAAGAAACCTAAAATTAGGTAATGGAAAAGAGAATTATTGAATTTATTTACATATAATATACCATAATACAACGTGAATATGCCGAATACAAATAATATTGATCTTGATTATATAATTTCACTTGTTACCCATTTATATATAATATGAATCCTTCATTTATAGTTTTTTCACTTTGTTGCTTAGAGATGAAGAAACCTAAAATTTGGTGATGGAGAAGAAAATATTAAACTTTTTTTACATATAATATACCATAATACAGTGTGAATATGACAAATACAAATAAAATTGAGCTTTATTACGTAATTTCACTTATAAACCATTTAGGTATAATATGAATCATTAATTTATAGTCCTTTAACTTTGTTACTTAGTGATGAAGAAACCTAAAATTTGGTGATGGAGAAGAAAAATATTGATTTTTATTACATATAATATACCAAAATACAATGTGAAAATGCCGAATCTAAATAAAATTAAGATTTATTACGTAATTTCCCTTATAAACCACTTATATATAGTATGAATCATTGATTGATAGTCCTTTAACATTGTTACTTTGTGATGAAGAAACCTAAAATTTGGTGATGGAGAAGAAAATTATTGAATTTATTTACATATAATATACCATAATATAATGTGAATATGCAGAATACAAGTAATATTGATCTTGATTATGTAATTTCACTTGTTACACATATAAATATAATATGAATAATTCATTTATAGTTTTTTTAACTTTCTTGCTTAGTGATGAAGAAATCTAAATTTTGGTGATGGAGAAGAAAAATATTGAATTTTTTGACATATAATATACCATAATACATTGTGAAAATTTCGAATAAAAATAAAATTGAGCTTTATTACGTAATTTCACTTATAAACCATTTATATATAATATGAATCACTAATTTATAGTCCTTTAACATTTTTACTTTGTGATGAAGAAATCCAAAATTTGGTGATGGAGAAGAAAATTATTGAATTTATTTACATATAATATACAATAATACAATGTGAATATTCAGAATAAAAAATATTGATCTGGATTATATAATTTCACTTGTTACCAATTTATATATAATATGAATCATTCATTTGTAGTTTTTTCAATTCGTTGCTTAGTGATGAAGAAACCTAAAATTTGGTGATGGAGATGAAAAATATTAATTTTTTTACATATAATATACCATAATACAGTGTGAATATGACAACTACAAATAAAATTGAGCTTTATTACGTAATTTCACTTATAAACCATTTATATATAATATGAATCATTAATTTATAATCCTTTAACTTTGTTACATAGTGATGAAGAAGCCAAAAAATTGGTGATGAAGAAGCAAAGTATTGAATTTATTTACATATAATATACCATAATACAATGTGAATATGCCGAATACAGATAATATTGATCTTGATTACGTAATTTCATTTGTTACCCATTTATATGTAATATGAATCATTCATTTATAGTTTTTTTTCACTTCGTTGCTTAATGATGAAGAAACCTAAAATTTTGGGATGGAGAAGAAAACATTTTTTTATACAAATAATATACCTTAATACAGTATGAATATGACAAATACAAACAAAAATGAGCTTTATTACTTAATTTTACTTATAAACCACTTATATATAATATGAATCATTAATTTATAGTGCTTTAACGTTTTTACTTGGTGATGAAGAAACCTAAAATTAGGTAATGGAAAAGAGAATTATTGAATTTATTTACATATAATATACCATAATACAACGTGAATATGCCGAATACAAATAATATTGATCTTGATTATATAATTTACTTGTTACCCATTTATATATAATATGAATCCTTCATTTATAGTTTTTTCACTTTGTTGCTTAGAGATGAAGAAACCTAAAATTTGGTGATGGAGAAGAAAATATTAAACTTTTTTTACATATAATATACCATAATACAGTGTGAATATGACAAATACAAATAAAATTGAGCTTTATTACGTAATTTCACTTATAAACCATTTAGGTATAATATGAATCATTAATTTATAGTCCTTTAACTTTGTTACTTAGTGATGAAGAAACCTAAAATTTGGTGATGGAGAAGAAAAATATTGATTTTTATTACATATAATATACCAAAATACAATGTGAAAATGCCGAATCTAAATAAAATTAAGATTTATTACGTAATTTCCCTTATAAACCACTTATATATAGTATGAATCATTGATTGATAGTCCTTTAACATTGTTACTTTGTGATGAAGAAACCTAAAATTTGGTGATGGAGAAGAAAATTATTGAATTTATTTACATATAATATACCATAATATAATGTGAATATGCAGAATACAAGTAATATTGATCTTGATTATGTAATTTCACTTGTTACACATATAAATATAATATGAATAATTCATTTATAGTTTTTTTAACTTTCTTGCTTAGTGATGAAGAAATCTAAATTTTGGTGATGGAGAAGAAAAATATTGAATTTTTTGACATATAATATACCATAATACATTGTGAAAATTTCGAATAAAAATAAAATTGAGCTTTATTACGTAATTTCACTTATAAACCATTTATATATAATATGAATCACTAATTTATAGTCCTTTAACATTTTTACTTTGTGATGAAGAAATCCAAAATTTGGTGATGGAGAAGAAAATTATTGAATTTATTTACATATAATATACAATAATACAATGTGAATATTCAGAATAAAAAATATTGATCTGGATTATATAATTTCACTTGTTACCAATTTATATATAATATGAATCATTCATTTGTAGTTTTTTCAATTCGTTGCTTAGTGATGAAGAAACCTAAAATTTGGTGATGGAGATGAAAAATATTAATTTTTTTTACATATAATATACCATAATACAGTGTGAATATGACAACTACAAATAAAATTGAGCTTTATTACGTAATTTCACTTATAAACCATTTATATATAATATGAATCATTAATTTATAATCCTTTAACTTTGTTACATAGTGATGAAGAAGCCAAAAAATTGGTGATGAAGAAGCAAAGTATTGAATTTATTTACATATAATATACCATAATACAATGTGAATATGCCGAATACAGATAATATTGATCTTGATTACGTAATTTCATTTGTTACCCATTTATATGTAATATGAATCATTCATTTATAGTTTTTTTTCACTTCGTTGCTTAATGATGAAGAAACCTAAAATTTTGGGATGGAGAAGAAAACATTTTTTTATACAAATAATATACCTTAATACAGTATGAATATGACAAATACAAACAAAAATGAGCTTTATTACTTAACTTTACTTATAAACCACTTCTATATAATATGAATCATTAATTTATAGTGCTTTAACGTTTTTACTTGGTGATGAAGAAACCTAAAATTAGGTAATGGAAAAGAGAATTATTGAATTTATTTACATATAATATACCATAATACAACGTGAATATGCCGAATACAAATAATATTGATCTTGATTATATAATTTTACTTGTTACCCATTTATATATAATATGAATCCTTCATTTATAGTTTTTTCACTTTGTTGCTTAGAGATGAAGAAACCTAAAATTTGGTGATGGAGAAGAAAATATTAAACTTTTTTTACATATAATATACCATAATACAGTGTGAATATGACAAATACAAATAAAATTGAGCTTTATTACGTAATTTCACTTATAAACCATTTAGGTATAATATGAATCATTAATTTATAGTCCTTTAACTTTGTTACTTAGTGATGAAGAAACCTAAAATTTGGTGATGGAGAAGAAAAATATTGATTTTTATTACATATAATATACCAAAATACAATGTGAAAATGCCGAATCTAAATAAAATTAAGATTTATTACGTAATTTCCCTTATAAACCACTTATATATAGTATGAATCATTGATTGATAGTCCTTTAACATTGTTACTTTGTGATGAAGAAACCTAAAATTTGGTGATGGAGAAGAAAATTATTGAATTTATTTACATATAATATACCATAATATAATGTGAATATGCAGAATACAAGTAATATTGATCTTGATTATGTAATTTCACTTGTTACACATATAAATATAATATGAATAATTCATTTATAGTTTTTTTAACTTTCTTGCTTAGTGATGAAGAAATCTAAATTTTGGTGATGGAGAAGAAAAATATTGAATTTTTTGACATATAATATACCATAATACATTGTGAAAATTTCGAATAAAAATAAAATTGAGCTTTATTACGTAATTTCACTTATAAACCATTTATATATAATATGAATCACTAATTTATAGTCCTTTAACATTTTTACTTTGTGATGAAGAAATCCAAAATTTGGTGATGGAGAAGAAAATTATTGAATTTATTTACATATAATATACAATAATACAATGTGAATATTCAGAATAAAAAATATTGATCTGGATTATATAATTTCACTTGTTACCAATTTATATATAATATGAATCATTCATTTGTAGTTTTTTCAATTCGTTGCTTAGTGATGAAGAAACCTAAAATTTGGTGATGGAGATGAAAAATATTAATTTTTTTTACATATAATATACCATAATACATTGTGAATATGACAACTACAAATAAAATTGAGCTTTATTACGTAATTTCACTTATAAACCATTTATATATAATATGAATCATTAATTTATAATCCTTTAACTTTGTTACATAGTGATGAAGAAGCCAAAAATTTGGTGATGAAGGAGCAAAGTATTGAATTTATTTACATATAATATACCATAATACATTGTGAATATGCCGAATACAGATAATATTGATCTTGATTACGTAATTTCATTTGTTACCCATTTATATGTAATATGAATCATTCATTTATAGTTTTTTTTCACTTCGTTGCTTAATGATGAAGAAACCTAAAATTTTGGGATGGAGAAGAAAACATTTTTTTATACAAATAATATACCTTAATACAGTATGAATATGACAAATACAAACAAAAATGAGCTTTATTACTTAATTTTACTTATAAACCACTTATATATAATATGAATCATTAATTTATAGTCCTTTAACGTTTTTACTTGGTGATGAAGAAACATAAAATTAGGTAATGGAAAAGAAAATTATTGAATTTATTTACATATAATATACCATAATACAACGTGAATATGCCGAATACAAATAATATTGATCTTGATTATATAATTTCACTTGTTACCCATTTATATATAATATGAATCCTTCATTTATAGTTTTTTCACTTTGTTGCTTAGTGATGAAGAAACCTAAAATTTTGTGATGGAGAAGAAAATATTAAACTTTTTTTACATATAATATACCATAATACAGTGTGAATATGACAAATACAAATAAAATTGAGCTTTATTACGTAATTTCACTTATAAACCATTTAGGTATAATATGATTCATTAATTTATAGTCCTTTAACTTTGTTACTTAGTGATGAAGAAACCTAAAATTTGGTGATAGAGAAGAAAAATATTGATTTTTATTACATATAATATACAATAATACAATGTGAATATTCCGAATAAAAAATATTGATCTGGATTATATAATTTCACTTGTTACCAATTTATATATAATATGAATCATTCATTTGTAGTTTTTTCAATTCGTTGCTTAGTGATGAAGAAACCTAAAATTTGGTGATGGAGATGAAAAATATTAATTTTTTTACATATAATATACCATAATACAGTGTGAATATGACAACTACAAATAAAATTGAGCTTTATTACGTAATTTCACTTATAAACATTTATATATAATATGAATCATTAATTTATAATCCTTTAACTTTGTTACATAGTGATGAAGAAGCCAAAAATTTGGTGATGGAGAAGCAAAATATTGAATTTATTTACATATAATATACCATAATACAATGTGAATATGCCGAATACAAATAATTATGATGTTGATTTCGTAATTTCATTTGTTACCCATTTATATGTAATATGAATCATTCATTTATAGTTTTTTTTCACTTTGTTGCTTAGTGATGAAGAAACCTAATATTTGGGATGGAGAAGAAAATATTATTTTTTTATACAAATAATATACCTTAATACAATGTGAATATGACAAATACAAACAAAAATGAGCTTTATTACGTAATTTTACTTATAAACCATTTATATATAATATGAATCATTAATTTATAGTCCTTTAATGTTTTTACTTAGTGATGAAGAAACCTAAAATTGGGCGATGGAGAAGAAAATTATTGAATTTATTTACATATAATATACCATAATACAATATGAATATGCCGAATACAAATAATATTGATCTTGATTATGTAATTTCACATGTTACCCATTTATATATAATATGAATCATTTATTTTGGTGATGGAGAAGAAAATTATTGAATTTATTTACATATAATATACAATAATACAATGTGAATATTCAGAATAAAAATATTGATCTGGATTATATAATTTCACTTGTTACCAATTTATATATAATATGAATCATTCATTTGTAGTTTTTTCAATTCGTTGCTTAGTGATGAAGAAACCTAAAATTTGGTGATGGAGATGAAAAATATTAATTTTTTTACATATAATATACCATAATACAGTGTGAATATGACAACTACAAATAAAATTGAGCTTTATTACGTAATTTCACTTATAAACCATTTATATATAATATGAATCATTAATTTATAATCCTTTAACTTTGTTACATAGTGATGAAGAAGCCAAAAAATTGGTGATGAAGAAGCAAAGTATTGAATTTATTTACATATAATATACCATAATACAATGTGAATATGCCGAATACAGATAATATTGATCTTGATTACGTAATTTCATTTGTTACCCATTTATATGTAATATGAATCATTCATTTATAGTTTTTTTTCACTTCGTTGCTTAATGATGAAGAAACCTAAAATTTTGGGATGGAGAAGAAAACATTTTTTTATACAAATAATATACCTTAATACAGTATGAATATGACAAATACAAACAAAAATGAGCTTTATTACTTAACTTTACTTATAAACCACTTCTATATAATATGAATCATTAATTTATAGTGCTTTAACGTTTTTACTTGGTGATGAAGAAACCTAAAATTAGGTAATGGAAAAGAGAATTATTGAATTTATTTACATATAATATACCATAATACAACGTGAATATGCCGAATACAAATAATATTGATCTTGATTATATAATTTTACTTGTTACCCATTTATATATAATATGAATCCTTCATTTATAGTTTTTTCACTTTGTTGCTTAGAGATGAAGAAACCTAAAATTTGGTGATGGAGAAGAAAATATTAAACTTTTTTTACATATAATATACCATAATACAGTGTGAATATGACAAATACAAATAAAATTGAGCTTTATTACGTAATTTCACTTATAAACCATTTAGGTATAATATGAATCATTAATTTATAGTCCTTTAACTTTGTTACTTAGTGATGAAGAAACCTAAAATTTGGTGATGGAGAAGAAAAATATTGATTTTTATTACATATAATATACCAAAATACAATGTGAAAATGCCGAATCTAAATAAAATTAAGATTTATTACGTAATTTCCCTTATAAACCACTTATATATAGTATGAATCATTGATTGATAGTCCTTTAACATTGTTACTTTGTGATGAAGAAACCTAAAATTTGGTGATGGAGAAGAAAATTATTGAATTTATTTACATATAATATACCATAATATAATGTGAATATGCAGAATACAAGTAATATTGATCTTGATTATGTAATTTCACTTGTTACACATATAAATATAATATGAATAATTCATTTATAGTTTTTTTAACTTTCTTGCTTAGTGATGAAGAAATCTAAATTTTGGTGATGGAGAAGAAAAATATTGAATTTTTTGACATATAATATACCATAATACATTGTGAAAATTTCGAATAAAAATAAAATTGAGCTTTATTACGTAATTTCACTTATAAACCATTTATATATAATATGAATCACTAATTTATAGTCCTTTAACATTTTTACTTTGTGATGAAGAAATCCAAAATTTGGTGATGGAGAAGAAAATTATTGAATTTATTTACTTATAATATACAATAATACAATGTGAATATTCAGAATAAAAAATATTGATCTGGATTATATAATTTCACTTGTTACCAATTTATATATAATATGAATCATTCATTTGTAGTTTTTTCAATTCGTTGCTTAGTGATGAAGAAACCTAAAATTTGGTGATGGAGATGAAAAATATTAATTTTTTTTACATATAATATACCATAATACAGTGTGAATATGACAACTACAAATAAAATTGAGCTTTATTACGTAATTTCACTTATAAACAATTTATATATAATATGAATCATTAATTTATAATCCTTTAACTTTGTTACATAGTGATGAAGAAGCCAAAAATTTGGTGATGGAGAAGCAAAATATTGAATTTATTTACATATAATATACCATAATACAATGTGAATATGCCGAATACAAATAATTATGATGTTGATTTCGTAATTTCATTTGTTACCCATTTATATGTAATATGAATCATTCATTTATAGTTTTTTTTCACTTTGTTGCTTAGTGATGAAGAAACCTAATATTTGGGATGGAGAAGAAAATATTATTTTTTTATACAAATAATATACCTTAATACAATGTGAATATGACAAATACAAACAAAAATGAGCTTTATTACGTAATTTTACTTATAAACCATTTATATATAATATGAATCATTAATTTATAGTCCTTTAATGTTTTTACTTAGTGATGAAGAAACCTAAAATTGGGCGATGGAGAAGAAAATTATTGAATTTATTTACATATAATATACCATAATACAATATGAATATGCCGAATACAAATAATATTGATCTTGATTATGTAATTTCACATGTTACCTATTTATATATAATATGAATCATTTATTTTGGTGATGGAGAAGAAAATTATTGAATTTATTTACATATAATATACAATAATACAATGTGAATATTCAGAATAAAAAATATTGATCTGGATTATATAATTTCACTTGTTACCAATTTATATATAATATGAATCATTCATTTGTAGTTTTTTCAATTCGTTGCTTAGTGATGAAGAAACCTAAAATTTGGTGATGGAGATGAAAAATATTAATTTTTTTTACATATAATATACCATAATACAGTGTGAATATGACAACTACAAATAAAATTGAGCTTTATTACGTAATTTCACTTATAAACCATTTATATATAATATGAATCATTAATTTATAATCCTTTAACTTTGTTACATAGTGATGAAGAAGCCAAAAATTGGTGATGAAGAAGCAAAGTATTGAATTTATTTACATATAATATACCATAATACAATGTGAATATGCCGAATACAGATAATATTGATCTTGATTACGTAATTTCATTTGTTACCCATTTATATGTAATATGAATCATTCATTTATAGTTTTTTTTCACTTCGTTGCTTAATGATGAAGAAACCTAAAATTTTGGGATGGAGAAGAAAACATTTTTTTATACAAATAATATACCTTAATACAGTATGAATATGACAAATACAAACAAAAATGAGCTTTATTACTTAACTTTACTTATAAACCACTTCTATATAATATGAATCATTAATTTATAGTGCTTTAACGTTTTTACTTGGTGATGAAGAAACCTAAAATTAGGTAATGGAAAAGAGAATTATTGAATTTATTTACATATAATATACCATAATACAACGTGAATATGCCGAATACAAATAATATTGATCTTGATTATATAATTTTACTTGTTACCCATTTATATATAATATGAATCCTTCATTTATAGTTTTTTCACTTTGTTGCTTAGAGATGAAGAAACCTAAAATTTGGTGATGGAGAAGAAAATATTAAACTTTTTTTACATATAATATACCATAATACAGTGTGAATATGACAAATACAAATAAAATTGAGCTTTATTACGTAATTTCACTTATAAACCATTTAGGTATAATATGAATCATTAATTTATAGTCCTTTAACTTTGTTACTTAGTGATGAAGAAACCTAAAATTTGGTGATGGAGAAGAAAAATATTGATTTTTATTACATATAATATACCAAAATACAATGTGAAAATGCCGAATCTAAATAAAATTAAGATTTATTACGTAATTTCCCTTATAAACCACTTATATATAGTATGAATCATTGATTGATAGTCCTTTAACATTGTTACTTTGTGATGAAGAAACCTAAAATTTGGTGATGGAGAAGAAAATTATTGAATTTATTTACATATAATATACCATAATATAATGTGAATATGCAGAATACAAGTAATATTGATCTTGATTATGTAATTTCACTTGTTACACATATAAATATAATATGAATAATTCATTTATAGTTTTTTTAACTTTCTTGCTTAGTGATGAAGAAATCTAAATTTTGGTGATGGAGAAGAAAAATATTGAATTTTTTGACATATAATATACCATAATACATTGTGAAAATTTCGAATAAAAATAAAATTGAGCTTTATTACGTAATTTCACTTATAAACCATTTATATATAATATGAATCACTAATTTATAGTCCTTTAACATTTTTACTTTGTGATGAAGAAATCCAAAATTTGGTGATGGAGAAGAAAATTATTGAATTTATTTACTTATAATATACAATAATACAATGTGAATATTCAGAATAAAAAATATTGATCTGGATTATATAATTTCACTTGTTACCAATTTATATATAATATGAATCATTCATTTGTAGTTTTTTCAATTCGTTGCTTAGTGATGAAGAAACCTAAAATTTGGTGATGGAGATGAAAAATATTAATTTTTTTTACATATAATATACCATAATACATTGTGAATATGACAACTACAAATAAAATTGAGCTTTATTACGTAATTTCACTTATAAACCATTTATATATAATATGAATCATTAATTTATAATCCTTTAACTTTGTTACATAGTGATGAAGAAGCCAAAAATTTGGTGATGAAGGAGCAAAGTATTGAATTTATTTACATATAATATACCATAATACATTGTGAATATGCCGAATACAGATAATATTGATCTTGATTACGTAATTTCATTTGTTACCCATTTATATGTAATATGAATCATTCATTTATAGTTTTTTTTCACTTCGTTGCTTAATGATGAAGAAACCTAAAATTTTGGGATGGAGAAGAAAACATTTTTTTATACAAATAATATACCTTAATACAGTATGAATATGACAAATACAAACAAAAATGAGCTTTATTACTTAATTTTACTTATAAACCACTTATATATAATATGAATCATTAATTTATAGTCCTTTAACGTTTTTACTTGGTGATGAAGAAACCTAAAATTAGGTAATGGAAAAGAAAATTATTGAATTTATTTACATATAATATACCATAATACAACGTGAATATGCCGAATACAAATAATATTGATCTTGATTATATAATTTCACTTGTTACCCATTTATATATAATATGAATCCTTCATTTATAGTTTTTTCACTTTGTTGCTTAGTGATGAAGAAACCTAAAATTTTGTGATGGAGAAGAAAATATTAAACTTTTTTTACATATAATATACCATAATACAGTGTGAATATGACAAATACAAATAAAATTGAGCTTTATTACGTAATTTCACTTATAAACCATTTAGGTATAATATGATTCATTAATTTATAGTCCTTTAACTTTGTTACTTAGTGATGAAGAAACCTAAAATTTGGTGATGGAGAAGAAAAATATTGATTTTTATTACATATAATATACAATAATACAATGTGAATATTCCGAATAAAAAATATTGATCTGGATTATATAATTTCACTTGTTACCAATTTATATATAATATGAATCATTCATTTGTAGTTTTTTCAATTCGTTGCTTAGTGATGAAGAAACCTAAAATTTGGTGATGGAGATGAAAAATATTAATTTTTTTTACATATAATATACCATAATACAGTGTGAATATGACAACTACAAATAAAATTGAGCTTTATTACGTAATTTCACTTATAAACAATTTATATATAATATGAATCATTAATTTATAATCCTTTAACTTTGTTACATAGTGATGAAGAAGCCAAAAATTTGGTGATGGAGAAGCAAAATATTGAATTTATTTACATATAATATACCATAATACAATGTGAATATGCCGAATACAAATAATTATGATGTTGATTTCGTAATTTCATTTGTTACCCATTTATATGTAATATGAATCATTCATTTATAGTTTTTTTTCACTTTGTTGCTTAGTGATGAAGAAACCTAATATTTTGGGATGGAGAAGAAAATATTATTTTTTTATACAAATAATATACCTTAATACAATGTGAATATGACAAATACAAACAAAAATGAGCTTTATTACGTAATTTTACTTATAAACCATTTATATATAATATGAATCATTAATTTATAGTCCTTTAATGTTTTTACTTAGTGATGAAGAAACCTAAAATTGGGCGATGGAGAAGAAAATTATTGAATTTATTTACATATAATATACCATAATACAATATGAATATGCCGAATACAAATAATATTGATCTTGATTATGTAATTTCACATGTTACCCATTTATATATAATATGAATCATTTATTTTGGTGATGGAGAAGAAAATTATTGAATTTATTTAAATATAATATACCATAATACAATGTGAATATGACGAATACAAATAATATTTATCTTGATTATATAATTTCACTTGTTATCAATTTATATATAATATGAATTATTCATTTTTAGTTTTTTTGAAATTGTTGCTTAATGATGAAGAAACCTAAAATTTGGTGATGGAGATGAAATTTTTTATTTCTTTTACCTATAATATACCATAATACAGTGTGAATATGTCAAAGTCAAATAAAATTGAGCTTTATTACGTAATTTCACTTATAAACCATTTATATATAATATGAATAATTTAATTTATAGTCCTTTAACTTTGTTACTTAGTGATGAAGAAATCAAGAATTTGGTTATGCAGAAGCAAATTATTGAATTTATTTACATATAATATACCATAATAAATGTGAATATTCCGAATACAAATAATATTGATCTTGATTACCTAATTTCATTTGTTACCCATTTATATGTAATCTGAATCATTCATTTATAGTGTTTTTTCACTTTGTTGCTTAGTGATGAAGAAACCTAAAATTTTGGGATGGAGAAGAAAATATTATTTTTTTATACAAATAATATACCTTAATACAGTGTGAATATGACAAATACAAACAAAAATGAGCTTTATTATGTAATTTTACTTATAAACCATTTATATATAATATGAATCATTAATTTATAGTCCTTTAACGTTTTTACTTAGTGATGAAGAAACCTAAAATTGGGTGATGGAGAAGAAAATAATTGAATTTATTTACATATAATATACCATAATACAATGTGAATATGCCGAATACAAATAATATTGATCTTGATTATATAATTTCACTTGTTACCCATTTATATATAATATGAATCCTTCATTTATAGTTTTTTCACTTTGTTGCTTAGTGATGAAGAAACCTAAAATTTGGTGATGGAGAAGAAAAATATTCAATTTTGTTTATATATAATAAACCATAACACAATGTGAATATGATGAATACAAATAATAATGAGATTTATTACGTTATTTCACTTACTAACCATTTATATATAATATGAATCACTAATTTATTGTCCTTTAACTTTGTTACTTAGTGATGAAGAAACCTAAAATTTGGTGATGGAGAAGAAAATTATTGAAGTTATTTGCATATAATATACCATAATACAATATGAATATGCCGAATACAAATAATATCGATCTTGATTATGTAATTTCACTTGTTACCCATTTATATATAATATGAATCATTCATTTATAGTTTTTTCACTTTTTGCTTCGTGATAAAGGAACCTAAAATTTGGTGATCGAGAAGAAAAATATTGAGCTTTTTTTACATATAATAAACCATAACATAATGTGAATATTATGAATACAAATAATATTGAGATTTATTACGTAATTTCACTTATTAAACATTTATATATAATATGAATCATTAATTTATAATCCTTTAACTTTGTTACTTAGTGATGAAGAAACCTAAAATTTGGTGACGGAGAAGAAAATTATAGAATTTATTTACAAATAATATACCATAATACAATGTGAATGTGCCAAATACAAATAAGATAGATCTTGATTATGTAATTTCAATTGTTACCCATTTATATATAATATGAATCATTCATTTTTTTTACATATAATAAACCATAATACAATGCGAGTATGAGGAATACAAATAATATCGAGGTTTATTACGTAATTTCACTTACTAACCATTTAAATATAATATGAATCATTAATTTATAGTCCTTTAACTTTGTTACTTAGTTATGAAGAAACCTAAAATTTGGTGATGGAGAAGAAAATTATTGAATTAATTTACATATAATTTAACATATTACAATGTAAATATACCGAATACAAATAATATCGATCTTGATTATGTAATTTCAATTGTTACCCATTTATATATAATATGAATCATTCATTTATATTTTTTTCACTTTGTTGCTTAGTGATGGAGAAACCTAAAATTCGGTGATGGAGACGAAAAATATTCAATTTTTTATATATATAATAAACCATAACACAATGTGAATATGATGATTACAAATAATATTGAGCTTTATTACGTAATTTCACTTATTAAACATTTATATATAACATGAATCATTAATTTATAGTCCTTTAACTTTGTTACTTAATGATGAAGAAACCTAAAATTTGGTGATGGAGAAGAAAATTATTGAATTTATTTACATATAATATACCATAATACAATGTGAATATGCCGAATACAAATAATATTGATCTTGATTATGTAATTTCACTTGTTACCCATATATACATATATATATATATATATATATATATATATATATATATATATATATATATATATATATATATATATATATATATATATATATATATATATATATATATATATATATATATATATATATATATATATATATATGAATCATTCATTTATAGTTTTTTCGCTTTGCTGCTTAGTGATGAAGAAAGCTAAAATTTGGTGATCGAGAAGAAAAATATTGAACTTTATTAACGTATACTAAACCATAACATAATGTGAATATGATGAATAAAAATAATATTAAGCTTTATTACGTAATTTCACTTACTAACCATTTGTATATAATATGAATCATTAATTTATAATCCTTTAACTTTGTTACTTAGTGATGAAGAAACCTAAAATTTGGTGATGGAGAAGGAAATTATTGAAATTATTGATCTTCATTATGTAATTTCACTTGTTTCCCATTTTTATATAATATGAATCATTCATTTATAGTTTTTTTCGCATTGTTGCTTAGTGACGAAGAAACCTAAAATTTGGTGGCTGAGAAGAAAAATATTGATTTTTTTTTACATATAATAAACCATAAAACATTTTGAATATGATGAATTCAAATAATATTGAGCTTTATTACGTAATTTCACTTATTAAACATTTATATATAATATTAATCATAAACTTATAGTCCTTTAACTTTGTTACTTAGTGATGAAGAAACCTAAAATTTGGTGATGGAGAAGAAAATTATTGAATTTATTTACATAAAATATACCATAATACAATGTGAATATGCCGAATACAAATATCATAGTTCTTGATTATGTAATTTCAGTTGTTACCCATTTATATGAATCATTCATTTATATTTTTTTCACTCTGTTACTTAGTGATGAATAAACCTAAAATTTGGTGAAGGAGAAGAAAAATATTAATTTTTTTTTACATATAATATACCCTAGTACAGTGTGAATATGACAAATACAAATAAAATTGAGCTTTATTACGGAATTTCACTTAAAAACCATTTATATATAATATGAGTCATTAATTTATAGTCCTTTAACTATGTTACTTAGTGATGAAGAAACCTAAAATTAGGTGATGGAGAAGAGAATTCTTGAATTTATTTACATATAATATCAATCTTGATTATGTAATTTCAGTTATTACCCATTTATATATAATATGAATCATTCATTTATATTTTTTTTACTTTGTTTCTTAGTGATGAATAAACCTAAAATTTGGTGAAGGAGAAGAATTTTTTTTTATACATATAATATACCATAGTACAGTGTTATTACGTAATTTCACCTACAAATGAAATTGAGTTTTATTACGTAATTTCACCTATAAACCATTTATATATAATATGAGTCATTAAGTTATAGTCCTAAAACTATGTTACTTAGTGATGAAGAAACCTAAAATTTGGTGATGAAGAAGGAAATTATTGAATTTATTTACATATAATATACCATAATACAATGTGAATATGCCGAATACAAATAAAATATTATTTAATTTCACTTTTTACCCATTTATATATAATATGAATCATTCATTTTGTAACAACCCGTATAATATATATCTAGAATAATATCATACAAGTGTTAAATTTTGGTACTGTCACAACATAGGTGCCTAATGGCATCAAAATATATATACATGTCCAAAATGAAAACATCAATGGAACATGTTATACAATAATGCCAAAAAATAAAATCTACGAGTTATGTGTAATATCTGCATTGCACACAACTCCACAGCGGAAGATCATGCTAAACAACAACCCTTGATACATCCATAACAGTTTCTCTTAGATTCAACCTGTAAGGAATACCTGAAAAATAACAACAATAGTGGGATGAGATAATAATCTCAGTGAGTTCTCCTATCCTATGGGTCCACTCGGCTCTACATGGTTTTTCTAATCAATATTCAACTCATATCCAACTCAAGTCAACAAGGGAAAGAAGACTTGAACGAGGGGGAACTATCTCGCAATTGTATGGCAACATGCATCTGAGTTCTCATAACTCAACCACGATCATTATTCAGATCACGATGCATCAATTCCCGAACGGACTTACGTCTAAGCCAGGCCCGGTTCATGCATGCTCGTATGATTCGACTTTCGCGGTGGATATCTGGTTCCCCTATGGGACTCAAACCCACTTTTAAGAACCATCACTCGTATGGGACTTTAACCCACTTTGAGTCTCTTTCACCGTATGGGACTCTAACCCACTTAGGTGTCCACCTTTCCCCCATGTCCACCATGGTTGGGGCTCAAACCCAATTGAGGCTCGAATCATTGGTCCCATGTAACACCCTTCTAAATACCCCAAATTATTATAATTAAAATAACAATATATTCATCAGAGTAATTATGCCCCGAAGGGTGTCACACAATCATTTCACAAAAATCATTAAAATATCCTGTCATGCTCATTTATTTAATCAAAATAAGGTTCTTTGCATAATTCGCAGCGGAATAAAATTCAACTCAATGTAAAACATGTAACACAATACATGTAAATCATCAACAACCAATATCAAATCAATTAAGACATCCCCTCCCGATGTTACATCTATCAGAGCATGACCCATAAGAACTACTCTAGACTCCAAGCATTAGCTTCTACTCAACTCATTTCTCGTTACCTGAAAAATAGGTGTAAGGGTGAGTTCCTCAATCAATATAACAAGCATTATAGAACAACATGTAATGCTAAGTAATTAACACATTAATTCACCCTAACCAGACTACACACTCAGCAACGGCAGTATCCGTTCAAACATCATATTCAACAATAACATATAACATATATATAATCTCAACCATACTCAACATCAACAACACAACACACAACACACATATAATACTGGAATACATCCATTCATATTATATGCCATACATTTATTATGCAATGAGACTCTATGCATGCGGTACCGACTATTTGTGAACATATAGTTCAACCTCACCGTCCAAATCCAGGCACGGCTACCAAGCTCACTAGTCCCACTCATTTGAGACATAGTGACTCACTCACTAATTCCTCACCATGGGAATTAGCTACCACCCCAAATGGGCCATGAAATGCACGCTACTCACCTAGCATGCAAACAATCAACAACAGTCCAATAATTACTAAACTCACTAATTCCTCACCATGGGAATTAGCTACCACCCCAAATGGGCCACAATGTGCAAGCTAATCACCTAGCAATTGCAACATCACAACGAATTCAGAATAGACACAGGCTCACATTCTAGCCACAAAACAGTCTATTCACAAATGCATCCATAACTGATACAATCACAGCATCATGCATATCAACACACATCGTTAACACGTTTTATCACAAAAGCATATCATATCATGCCACAAAATCAAACACAGTATTAGCTCACTCTACTAATACCTATACTACGCAAAACAACGGGAAATGATCCCTATCACATCATGCCTCAGCTAGGTCGCATCACTCAGCCTAAACAACCAAAAACTGCATAACCGTAGCACAGAAAAATCACAATTCTGCCCATACGCGTATTGCCTCTGCCATACGCGTATTGCCCAAACCTGGCCAAACCCATACGCGTATTGTCCACTCTAATACGCGTATTGCGCATTTCCTCGCCCAACTCATACGCGTATCACCTATCCCATACGCGTATGCTACGCGTAACAATTTCCCCTTACGCGTACCAACAGAGACCAATTTACGTTCAAAATATCATCTTTTTCTCCCATACGCGTAAGGCCCCTCCATACGCGTACCAGACAGCTCATACGCGTATTGCCTAGTGCCATACGCGTATGACCAGAAACCAGAACTCTCAGATCTGCTATGGCTTTCTCTGTTACGAAACCTATCCGATCCAACCTTCCACAGTCCAAATTACACAAAATAATCGTCCATATCATCTACACGAATCATATCCTATTCATCTTCACCAATCCTAACATTATCTCTTCTAATTCCTACGAATTCTTTTCAATTATCATCCAATTTCATTCATCCAATTTCATTCATCCAATATTTCACAAATTCATCATGCATCAATCAAATCAGAGATACAACCAATGGTTATCACTACCCAGTACATATTATCATATAATACCCTTTAACCGATGATAAACCCCCCTTACCTGAGTTAATCCGGCAGCTTCCGAGCTCCAAGCTTCTCCTTCCTTCAACCTTCGTGCTCTGGCTTTTTGCCCTTTCTGCCTCTTTTCCCTTTTCCACGTGAATTTAACCTTTTTTACCAAAAATGGGATTTTTCTAAATTCCAACTTATATATTATTCCAATAAATAATTATCCCAATAATTATTATTCCAAAATAATAATAAAATAATAATAATCCAGACTTCCAATTATTCAATTAAATTAATAAATAAAATATTAATTTAAATTAAATAATTAGCTTAGTTTAATTGGGGTGTTACAACTCTCCCCCACTAAAAGAGTTTTCGTCCTCGAAAACATACCTCAATCGAACAACTCCGGATAAGCCTCCTTCATCTGGCTCTCCAGTTCCCAAGTCACATTGCCACCTGCTGGTCCTCCCCAAGCTACCTTCACTAAGGCAATCTCTTTACCCCGCAATTGCTTCAATTCTCGATCCTCGATCCTCATAGGTGATGTTTCAACAGTCAGGTTATCTCTCACCTGTACATCATCTACTTGGACTACATGTGACGGATCATGAATGTATCTCCTCAACTGAGACACATGGAAAACCTCATGCAAATTCGCAAGTGACGGCGGTAAAGCGATACGATAGGCTACCTCTCCTATCCTCTCCAAAATCTGATAAGGACCAATAAATCGAGGTGTCAACTTCTTCGACTTCAAAGCTCGACCAACACCAGTTATTGGAGTAACACGAAGAAACACGTGATCTCCCTCTCGGAACTCAAGTGACTTCCTCCTCTTATCATGATAACTCTTCTGACGACTCTGAGCAATTCTCATCTTCTCCTGAATCATCTTAATCTTTTCCGTAGTTTGTTGAACAATCTCCGGTCCAACTACAGCACTCTCACCGGACTCATACCAACATAAAGGTGTCCGACATCTCCTACCATACAAAGCTTCAAACGGTGCCATACCAATGCTCGAATGAAAACTATTGTTGTAGGTAAACTCGATCAAAGGCAAATAACCATCCCAAGCACCTCCCTTCTCCAACACACAAGCTCTCAGAAGATCCTCTAACGACTGAATCGTCCTCTCCGTCTGACCATCAGTCTGCGGATGATATGCAGAACTCAATCTCAGCTTAGTTCCCAAAGCCTTCTGCAAACCTTCCCAAAACTTCGATGTAAATCTAGGATCTCTGTCTGAAACAATACTAGACGGAATACCATGCAAACTCACAATCTTCTCAATATACAACTCAGCTAGTCTCTCTAACGGATAATCCATTCTAATCGGAATGAAATGAGCCGACTTCGTCAATCTATCAACAATCACCCAAATAGCCTCAAAATTCTTACTTGTCCTTGGCAAGCCAGAAACAAAATCCATACTGATACTGTCCCACTTCCACTCTGGAATAGCCAACGGTTGCATTAGCCCAGACGGCTTCTGATGCTCAATCTTTGACTTCTGACAAGTCAAACAGGAATAAACAAAACTCGCAATTTCTCTCTTCATTCCCGGCCACCAAAATAACTTCTTCAAATCATGGTACATCTTCGTAGCTCCAGGATGAATACTCAAACCACTACGATGTCCTTCTTCAAGAATACTCTTCTTAAGCTCAGTAACATCCGGAATACACACTCGATTACCAAATCTCAAAACACCATTCTCATCAACTCTGAATTCACCACCTTGACCTTGATTCACTAAAGTCAACTTATCAACCAAAAGCATATCGGATTTCTGACTCTCTCTGATCTCGTCCAAAATATTACTCGTTAACCTCAACATTCCCAATTTAACACTATTGTGAGTACTCTCACACACCAAACTCAAATCTCTAAACTGCTCAATTAAATCCAACTCTTTAACCATTAACATAGACATATGTAATGATTTCCGGCTCAATGCATCAGCTACTACATTTGCTTTACCCGGATGGTAATTCAAACCAAAATCATAATCCTTCAGAAATTCTAACCATCTCCTCTGTCTCATATTCAGCTCTTTCTGATCGAACAAATACTTTAAACTTTTATGGTCACTGAAAACTTCAAATCTTGACCCGTACAAATAATGCCTCCATAACTTCAGAACAAATACCACAGCTGCCAACTCTAAATCATGTGTCGGATAGTTCTTCTCATGAACTCTCAGTTGTCTCGAAGCATAAGCTATAACCTGCTTATTCTGCATAACCACACCACCCAAACCCAACAATGAAGCATCACAATAAACCTCAAACGACTCCGACGAACTCGGTAATATCAGAATAGGAGCAGTAGTTAACCTTCTCTTTAACTCTTGGAAACCTTCTTCACATTTTGAATCCCAAACAAATGCTTGCCCCTTTCTAGTCAACATCGTCAACGGTAACGCCAACTTAGAGAATCCCTCAATAAATTTCCTATAGTAACCTGCAAGTCCAAGGAAACTCCTTATCTCAGAAACTGACTTCGGAGCTTCCCAATTAGATACCGCTTCTATCTTAGAAGGATCAACAGCAACACCACCTCTTGAAATCACATGACCAAGAAAACTAACCTCTTCTAACCAAAATTCACACTTTGCCAGTTTAGCAAATAACTTCTTTTCTCGTAGAACTTCCAACACCACTCTCAAATGTTCAGCATGCTCTTCTTCAGATTTCGAATACACCAAAATGTCATCAATAAACACCACGACAAACTGATCTAGATACGGATGAAAAATCCTATTCATATACTCCATAAATACTCCAGGCGCATTAGTCACACCAAAAGGCATTACAGAATACTCATAATGTCCATACCTTGTTCTGAAAGCAGTCTTCTGAATATCTTCAGTTTTCACACGTATCTGATGATACCCAGATCTCAAATCTATTTTGCTGAACACACTAGC
This sequence comes from Lathyrus oleraceus, assembly GCF_024323335.1. Taxonomy (NCBI): domain Eukaryota; kingdom Viridiplantae; phylum Streptophyta; class Magnoliopsida; order Fabales; family Fabaceae; genus Lathyrus; species Lathyrus oleraceus. The sequence goes on along the minus strand of NC_066585.1, from coordinate 538,655,010 downwards.
ACCAACCAATTGATCCATTAAATCATCAATCCTCGGTAAAGGATACCGATTCTTGATCGTCACTTTATTCAGTTGCCTGTAGTCCACACACAACCTCATAGTACCTTTTTTCTTCTTAACCAACAACACTGGTGCACCCCACGGTGACACACTCGGACGAATAAATTTCTTATCCAACAAATCTTCCAACTGACTCTTCAATTCAGCTAGCTCAACAGCAGACATACGATAAGGAGCCATCGATATCGGTCTAGTACCAGGTACCAAATCAATCGAGAACTCAACTTCACGCTCTGGCGGCAATTCATTCACCTCTTCCGGAAACACATCAGGAAAGTCACACACCACAGCTAGATCGCCAATCACCAGTTTATCTTTAGCCTCCAAAGTCGCTAACAGCATAAACAACTCTGCCCCATCTGCTACTTCTTCATTCACCTGCCTGGCCGATAGAAACAAACTCTTTCCTTCTTCAATCTCAGGAAATATCACAGTCTTATCAAAACAGTTGATATAGACTCGGTTAAACACCAACCAGTTCATACCCAGAATAACATCAACCTGTACTAGTGGAAGACACACAAGGTCTATCCCAAAGTCTCTACCAAAAATACTCAAGGGACAACTTAGACAAACTGAAGTAGTAGTTACTGAACCCTTCGCAGGAGTATCAATCACCATACTTCCAAACATCTCAGATATCTCTAACTTAAGTTTCACAGCACAATCCAAGGATATAAAAGAATGAGTCGCACCTGTGTCAATAATAGCTACAAGAGGAAAGCCATTAATATAACACGTACCTCGGATCAAACGATCATCTGCAAAAGTCTCAGAACCTGATAAAGCAAAAACCTTGCCTCCTGACTGATTCTCTTTCTTCGGCTTAGGACACTGTGGACTGATATGACCCAACTCTCCACAGTTGAAGCAAGTCACAGTCTTCAACCGGCAATCTGCAGCCAAATGACCACCTTTTCCACACTTGAAGCATTTCTTCTCATTACTGGTACACTCATGGATACGATGTCCAGCCTGACCACATCGGTAACACTTAACAGGAGCACTAGAATCTCCTCCACTAGGCCTCTTCATCCCACTCTGCCTCTGGAAACCTTTGCCAGCTGCATACGGTTTTCCACGATCAATCTGATTCTTGCCTTTCCTATCAACCCTTTGCTGATAGCTCTCTGCTCTGGCTTTGGAATCCTGCTCAAAAATCCTGCAACAGTCAACCAAATCAGAAAACACTCTAATCCTTTGATACCCAATCGCCTGCTTGATCTCGGGACGCAACCCGTTCTCAAACTTCACACATTTTGAAAATTCCCCAGCAGCCTCAGCATAGGGAGTATAATACTTCGACAGTTCTGTGAACTTGGCAGCATACTCCGTAACAGACCTGTTACCCTGCTTCAATTCCAAGAACTCTATCTCCTTCTTTCCTCTGACATCCTCGGGAAAATACTTCCTCAAAAATCTCTCTCTGAACACTGCCCAAGTAATCTCAGCATTCCCAGCGGTTTCCAACTCAGTGCGGGTAGCAACCCACCAATCATCAGCTTCTTCTGACAGCATATGCGTACCGAACCTGACCTTCTGGTTATCGGCACACTCAGTCACTCGGAAGATCCTTTCGATCTCCTTCAACCACTTCTGAGCACCATCTGGATCGTATGCTCCCTTGAACATTGGAGGATTGTTCTTCTGGAACTCACTCAGTTGACGAGCAGCTCCCATTCCCACAACATTCGGATTTCCTCCAAGTACTCCAGCTAGCATACCCAGAGCTTCAGCAATCGCAGCATCATCTCTACCTCTTCCAGCCATCTCTATTCTGAAAACCCAAACAAGCTAAACAAATAAGTACTGATAGGGTTACACAACACCTATCCCGTACAGGGAAACAGAATAACTACGACTCGACACGACCAACTATGCTCTGATACCACTAATGTAACACCCTTCTAAATACCCCAAATTATTATAATTAAAATAACAATATATTCATCAGAGTAATTATGCCCCGAAGGGTGTCACACAATCATTTCACAAAAATCATTAAAATATCCTGTCATGCTCATTTATTTAATCAAAATAAGGTTCTTTGCATAATTCGCAGCGGAATAAAATTCAACTCAATGTAAAACATGTAACACAATACATGTAAATCATCAACAACCAATATCAAATCAATTAAGACATCCCCTCCCGATGTTACATCTATCAGAGCATGACCCATAAGAACTACTCTAGACTCCAAGCATTAGCTTCTACTCAACTCATTTCTCGTTACCTGAAAAATAGGTGTAAGGGTGAGTTCCTCAATCAATATAACAAGCATTATAGAACAACATGTAATGCTAAGTAATTAACACATTAATTCACCCTAACCAGACTACACACTCAGCAACGGCAGTATCCGTTCAAACATCATATTCAACAATAACATATAACATATATATAATCTCAACCATACTCAACATCAACAACACAACACACAACACACATATAATACTGGAATACATCCATTCATATTATATGCCATACATTTATTATGCAATGAGACTCTATGCATGCGGTACCGACTATTTGTGAACATATAGTTCAACCTCACCGTCCAAATCCAGGCACGGCTACCAAGCTCACTAGTCCCACTCATTTGAGACATAGTGACTCACTCACTAATTCCTCACCATGGGAATTAGCTACCACCCCAAATGGGCCATGAAATGCACGCTACTCACCTAGCATGCAAACAATCAACAACAGTCCAATAATTACTAAACTCACTAATTCCTCACCATGGGAATTAGCTACCACCCCAAATAGGCCACAATGTGCAAGCTAATCACCTAGCAATTGCAACATCACAACGAATTCAGAATAGACACATGCTCACATTCTAGCCACAAAACAGTCTATTCACAAATGCATCCATAACTGATACAATCACAGCATCATGCATATCAACACACATCGTTAACACGTTTTATCACAAAAGCATATCATATCATGCCACAAAATCAAACACAGTATTAGCTCACTCTACTAATACCTATACTACGCAAAACAACGGGAAATGATCCCTATCACATCATGCCTCAGCTAGGTCGCATCACTCAGCCTAAACAACCAAAAACTGCATAACCGTAGCACAGAAAAATCACAATTCTGCCCATACGCGTATTGCCTCTGCCATACGCGTATTGCCCAAACCTGGCCAAACCCATACGCGTATTGTCCACTCTAATACGCGTATTGCGCATTTCCTCGCCCAACTCATACGCGTATCACCTATCCCATACGCGTATGCTACGCGTAACAATTTCCCCTTACGCGTACCAACAGAGACCAATTTACGTTCAAAATATCATCTTTTTCTCCCATACGCGTAAGGCCCCTCCATACGCGTACCAGACAGCTCATACGCGTATTGCCTAGTGCCATACGCGTATGACCAGAAACCAGAACTCTCAGATCTGCTATGGCTTTCTCTGTTACGAAACCTATCCGATCCAACCTTCCACAGTCCAAATTACACAAAATAATCGTCCATATCATCTACACGAATCATATCCTATTCATCTTCACCAATCCTAACATTATCTCTTCTAATTCCTACGAATTCTTTTCAATTATCATCCAATTTCATTCATCCAATTTCATTCATCCAATATTTCACAAATTCATCATGCATCAATCAAATCAGAGATACAACCAATGGTTATCACTACCCAGTACATATTATCATATAATACCCTTTAACCGATGATAAACCCCCCTTACCTGAGTTAATCCGGCAGCTTCCGAGCTCCAAGCTTCTCCTTCCTTCAACCTTCGTGCTCTGGCTTTTTGCCCTTTCTGCCTCTTTTCCCTTTTCCACGTGAATTTAACCTTTTTTTACCAAAAATGGGATTTTTCTAAATTCCAACTTATATATTATTCCAATAAATAATTATCCCAATAATTATTATTCCAAAATAATAATAAAATAATAATAATCCAGACTTCCAATTATTCAATTAAATTAATAAATAAAATATTAATTTAAATTAAATAATTAGCTTAGTTTAATTGGGGTGTTACATCCCACATCCCAATGCTTACTCATCTAAGCATACCACAAGAGATGTGTACCATCACAGAAAAACACACATTCTGAATACATGATCGGTTCCATAATCATTGGTTCCATGAACCATAACAAAATTCGGTTCCACAAATCATTGGTTCCATGAACCATAACAAAATTCATTAATCACAGGTGACTTCATTCACCACATACACAAATAATAACATGGCATGTTCCATACAATGCGTCTCATTCTCAATCATGGCAACAATTCGTCCACGACCTCACATAAGCGTCGTACAAATGAATACCGTATTCTCATACATATATCACACATGTTCCATAACCTATATCATATTTCTAAGTTATTAATCAAGTTATTCTCCTAGGTTTCCTCACTCATCTTTGTAAGGTTTTTAATCATGTTATTTCACTTTCCACATAACAACAATATTTAATTTTCATCATGATAAAATTCATGGCATTTATAAATCACATAATATTTTATATCATGGAACAATAATAATAGCCCTTTACGTTATCTTTCTAACGCATCCGTCCGTGTCCAAAACGGAGATATACCACTCAATTAATTCATTATTCTATCTTAATCAAGATTTAGATTAATATTTATTCATTGTATAAGCATTCAACAACAACCTGTCTAGCCTAGTGGTAAGGCTTGTACTGTTTCAAGGATGTCCTGGGTTCAAACCCCATTGGTGACAAATTCTGTACAGAAAATTAAATTATGTTTCCACGTTAACCGGTTACCTCAAAGCGTTAACCGATTAACTTCTTTTCCTTAAATAACTCCTAAAACTATCTAAGAACTCACCTAGTAGAAGAAGATGAAGTTGGTGATGATGATGGTGTTGATGAACATGATCTTCCTGAGATTATATATATATATATATATATATATATATATATATATATATTAATATTGGTCTGTCTCTTTATTAATAATTAATCCCTTCAGAGTTCACTGGTTACTCTATTGGTCCCAACTGACAACATTTAGAGCACATAGGAGCTACGACTAACAAAAGATATAGTACACAGGTACTCAATTGATCTCAACTGACAACTAATTGAGCATTTAAGGGAATATGGGATATTACATTCTCCCCCCCTTAAATTGAAATTCGCCCCCGAATTTCCTTCGCTCAACAAACAAACAAACAAATTGAGCATTTAAGGGAATATGGGATATTACATTCTCCCCCCCTTAAATTGAAATTCGCCCCCGAATTTCCTTCGCTCAACAAACAAACAATCCTTGTATCAACGTCTTAGACCAACACTTGACCTCTCTTCAATTCCAAGTCTCTGACATACTCATTCTTCTAACTTGTCTTTGCTGACATATTTACTTCTTCCATGAACTCTTGAAACTTCTAGATTTCCATCACAATCTCATTCTGATATTAGATTAACATTTAAACTTGCTTCCACTTAATTTATCTGATATACCGCTCTACATCAGTTGGTCACTTTCCTCCCGGAAACCACGACTTCCCTTCCTTGTACTAAATTACACAAAACATAATTACAACATCTTATCTGGACTTGGTTAATCAATACTCATTAATTCTTCATAAGAAAATTTATTGATTCCCTGACCACAAATAATATTGACTACTCTTTTCTTGTTATTCCTTCAACAAATGCAATAACTTTGTAATCCATTTATTGATAATCTCATAAACTTCACTTGATCTGTTACTGTATGCTGCAAGTTTCTACTCCTACTGATTCACTCCTCTCGTACTACTCCAATGAGATAGAACCATTAGCACGAGATTGTCTTACTCTTGTCCTTACCTCCATTCTTACGAGTAACTATCTCCCTGATCCCCATAGACTTGATTGGGCTCTTTGTCTCGTCACCTTCCATTGTGATACTCTGATTCCAATGGTGGAACACTTGGGATTCCTAGGCACTACTGTTTAGCTAACAATCCATAAAGAAACACACTTACCCTCCAGAGTGCCTACCGTCCAAAATGTTACTAGGACCTTGCTAACTTCCATTAGTAGAACAACTTCCTTGATGACTCACAAAAGTTCAGAATAAGACCAACACTCTACAGAAGATAGGTATCTAGGAGTTACATTGTTACAACCATAAAACATAAAACATCCAAATTCATCATGTGTTCGATGCAGCTAAACCAAATTAGTTTGACAACATCCGGTTCTGGTTACTATATTCCATATCAAATCCTCTTGTAAGGCTTTGATTCATTCAAGATTTCTCCCGACACATAATCTCGACCAAAACAACATAACACCATCAAGGAACTTTAAATCATTAACAAAACATCACTTCTAAGGAACTTAACCAATCTAGAACATAACTATGAGTGTTCATACACCTCATAGAGTCACACACAATACTTCACACATATCTAGAGACAACATTTCACTTCGTATCCAAAATCATTCATCTCAATCGTCTTGTCCCGTCTTCCATGATCTTAGCTCATGCTCTTACTAACATACCATCCGAGTTACATGTTTAACTTTGGGAATAACTGATTCTCGTTCCTCCTGGGAAGTATAACTCATGAATCCTTCCAATAGGGTAGAGTATCATCGTACACAAAATACTACTCTCCTTGGGGTCCCCATTTGAAGCCATGAATCCAAGAAATTATTGAATGCCATCTCTTGACTAACCAATTTACACCTTACTAACGCATACAATATACTAAACTAATCCCTTCCAGATCACCACTTAGTAGGTCTCTTCCAAGCCTGTTCCGTATAGTTATTCATAATCATAATAGTGGTACTTTCCAGACTCACTTAAACTGAGCATGGTCTACCAGGTTGGTTTTCCCACACGTCTGACTTCCATGATATCTCCTCAGATGACCAACCACGCATTACACCTTCAGAAATCCCAAATTTCAAAACTACTAATCTGACTTGTGGTAACTTGTAACTCCATCCTCGATTTGTACATCCACAATGATACACTTATGACAATTAAGACACCCTTAGCTCCAGCACGGTGTGAATGTTTATACTCCGGGATCAACCAACCAAACACTCCTCAAGAAGATAAATAACAACCAGACTTCCAATAAGCCACTATTACTCTTGCAATTCAAATAAAATGCACTTAAGATGAACCTTATCATTGCCACGCACTTATGACTGGAATTTTCTTCTAAACCAATACCTACTACACCCTTCATCATACTGGGGTTACTTGTCTAGATGACTTTCCACAAATAATCCTCATTGTCTCCCAATAAGCTCTTACAACATAAAACATTCCACATTCTACACTTAGTCCACATGCTCCAGCTTGGCTTATCTTTCATTGTCTATCATCAATTCAACTTCTTAGAATACAAGACTCACTGCTCAACAAAATGTATGTTACTTTACATCCATCTCAAGACAAGGAATCCATTACACTTACTTGTGACCATAATGCTGCTATCACATACCTCTCTTAATACCAAGGTTTAACTTCCTCTATTCCACTACATACTCTAGAAATCCTCGATGTGAACAATCATCAACTACACGCCCATAACTTCATCTTAATGAATCTTAATGGTCCTATTGTGCCTTTATCTAAAATGTACCCCATTACAACAGTTGTATTACAACATCCACACTACTTCCACACTCGGTGTTCACTTGTCTTCCCATGGTAATTCTCCCAGTTCCAATTACAAAACCATTCTACTAGAAGTCCTTAAATCCAACTTAATTGCTCTTGTCCTCAACTAGTTCTCATACAACCAAAACCCACTAGAGCTTCCATTACTATATAATGTGTGTTATCTGTCTCTAACACAAACTCTTATAATTGATCTTTAGGTAACTCATCATTCCATAGTGGTCTCTTACTAACACTGAACCACTGACGAGCTATCTCAACTCCGATCTCCCTTCTAATACTGCACATACTTGGTTTATCTTCTAACCTCCATTTGGTCCATACATGTTTCACATGGAACAGACAACCATGCCCTCGAGTCTCTCCTTAGCCTTCACCACTACCTTAGGCACCCAACAAAACTGAACGTCCTTATCCCTCAAGTCTTTAACCACTTGCAAGGTACCATTCCAAATATATGTATTCCATTAAGTACTCTCGTTCTTCTAAAATATTTTAGTGGCCTTAGAAACTAAAACACTAATACACTACCTCACTTCCAGACCTTATGACATATGCGTAACATAACCATCCTTTCTCCTTTACCATACGGAATTACTCACAATACTATTCCATATTAGTGAGTGTATCTTATTCCACTAGCAAATTCACTCATTCCTCAAAATTCTGACAAACTCATCCGATAGAATTCCCCAATTTCTCAACTCCGTTAACACTGCAGAATCGCTTGAACGATACACTACTCTTCAATTCCATAATACCCAAATCACAACGCCTCTGAAACTTCAACTGGGCCATCTAGTTCTCCTTACTTTCTAACTCTTGGCTTGAGCCTACTCTCAAAGCACAAGTTCAACCCACACTTCGGAGTCCTCGTGGTCGCTCAACCATGATCCTACCTACCATGCACATAGCATTAGGTTGATCAGGCCCAATACTACATACAGTGATATTAAGAATCAGGTTGGCTAAACACACATATGAGGCAGGAATAGATTTACTTATGATGTTTCAAGGCTAGGTTAAGAATCGACATGCTCTGATACCAACTGTAACAACCCGTATAATATATATCTAGAATAATATCATACAAGTGTTAAATTTTGGTACTGTCACAACATAAGTGCCTAATGTCATCAAAATATATATACATGTCCAAAATGAAAACATCAATGGAACATGTTATACAATAATGCCGAAAAATATAATCTAAGAACTATGTGCAATATCTGCATTGCACACAACTCCACAGCGGAAGATCATGCTAAACAGCAACCCTTGAAACATCCATAACAGTTTCTCTTAGATTCAACCTGTAAGGAATACCTGAAAAATAACAACAATAGTGGGATGAGATAATAATCTCAGTGAGTTCTCCTATCCTATGGGTCCACTCGGCTCTACATGGTTTTCTAATCAATATTCAACTCATATCCAACTCAAGTCAACAAGGGAAAGAAGACTTGAGCGAGGGGGAACTATCTCGCAATTGTATGGCAACATGCATCTGAGTTCTCATAACTCAACCACGATCATTATTCAGATCACGACGCATCAATTCCCGAACGGACTTACGTCTAAGCCAGGCCCGGTTCATGCATGCTCGTATGATTCGACTTTCGCGGTGGATATCCGGTTCCCCTATGGGACTCAAACCCACTTTTAAGAACCATCACTCGTATGGGACTTTAACCCACTTTGAGTCTCTTTCACCGTATGGGACTCTAACCCACTTAGGTGTCCACCTTTCCCCCATGTCCACCATGGTTGGGGCTCAAACCCAATTGAGGCTCGAATCATTAGTCCCACATCCCAATGCTTACTCATATAAGCATACCACAGGAGATGTGTACCATCACAGAAAAACACACATTCTGAATACATGATCGGTTCCATAATCATTGGTTCCACGAACCATAACAAAATTCGGTTCCACAAATCATTGGTTCCATGAACCATAACAAAATTCATTAATCACAGGTGACTTCATTCACCACATACACAAATAATAACATGGCATGTTCCATACAATGCGTCTCATTCTCATTCATGGCAACAATTCGTCCACGACCTCACATAAGCGTCGTACGAATGAATATTGTATTCTCATACATATATCACACATGTTCCATAACCTAGATCATATTTCTAAGTTATTAATCAAGTTATTCTCCTAGGTTTCCTCACTCATCTTTGTAAGGTTTTTAATCATGTTATTTCACTTTCCACATAACAACAATATTTAATTTTCATCATGATAAAATTCATGGCATTTATAAATCACATAATATTTTATATCATGGAACAATAATAATAGCCCTTTACGTTATCTTTCTAACGCATCCGTCCGTGTCCAAAATGGAGATATACCACTCAATTAATTCATTAATCTATCCTAATCAAGATTTAGATTAATATTTATCCATTGCATAAGCATTCAATAACAACCTCTCTAGGCTAGTGGTAAGGCTTGTACAGTTTCTTGGTGACAAATTCTGTACAAAAAATTAAATTTTGTTTCCACTAAAAAGGAAAAATTCCAGTAACTTCTTTCCTTAAATAACTCCTCTTTTATTTTCCTCACAAATATAGGTTATTTTCCCCCAAATGCTAAAACTATCTAAGAACTTACCTAGTAGAAGAAGATGAAGTTGGTGATGATGAAGATGAGATGATGGTGTTGATGAACATGATCTTCCTGAGAAGATTAGAACTTACCAATTGACCATTTATTAATGTTACCAAAAATGTCCCCTCTTTTACTTATTAATATTGGTCTGTCTCTTTATTAATAATTAATCCCTTCAGAGTTAACTGGTTACTCTATTGGTCCCAATTGACAACATTTAGAGCACATAGGAGCTCCAATTGTTACAACTAACAAAAGATATAGTACACAGGTACTCAATTGATCTCAACTGACAACTAATTGAGCATTTAAGGGAATATGGGATATTACATTCTCCCCCCCTTAAATTGAAATTCGCCCCCGAATTTCCTTCGCTTAACAAACAAACAATCCTTGTATCAACGTCTTAGACCAACAATTGACCTCTCTTCAATTCCAAGTCTCTGACATACTCATTCTTCTAACTTGTCTTTGTTACTTAGTGATGAAGAAACCTAAAATTTTGTGATGGAGAAGAAAATTATTGAAATTATTTAAATATAATATACCATAATACAATGTGAATATGCCGAATACAAATAATATCGATCTTGATTGTGTAATTTCACTTGTTACCCATTTATATATAATATGAATCTTTCATTTATAGTTTTTTCGCTTTGTTGCTTAGTGATGAAGAAACCTAATATTTGGTGATGATGAAGAAAAATATTAAATTTTTTTTTAATATAATAAACCATAATATAATGCGAATATGAGGAATACAAATAATATTGAGGTTTATTACGTAATTTCACTTACTAACCATTTATATATAATATGAATCATTAATTTATAGTCCTTTAACTTTGTTACTTAGTTATGAAGAAACCTAAAATTTGGTGATGGAGAAGAAAATTATTGAATTTATTTACATATAATTTATCTTAATACAATGTGAATATGCCGAATACAAATAATATAGATCCTGATTATGTAATTTCACTTGTTACCCATTTATATATAATATGAATCATTCATTTATAGTTTTTTCGCTTTGTTGCTTAGTGACGAAGAAACCTAAAATTTGGCGATGGAGAAGAAAAATATTCAATTTTTTATATATATAATAAACCATAACACAATGTGAATATGATGAATACAAATAATATTGAGCCTTATTCTGTTATTTCACTTACTAACCAGTTATATATAATATGAATCATTAATTTATTATCCTTTAACTTTGTTACTTAGTGATGAAGAAACCTAAAATTTTGTGATGGAGAAGAAAATTATTGAATTTATTTACATATTATATACCATAATACAATGTGAATATGCCGAATACAAATAATATCGATCTTGATTATGTAAATTTACTTGTTACCCATTTAGATATAATATGAATCATACATTTATGGTTTTTTCACTTTGTTGCTTAGTGATGAAGAAGCCTAAAATTTGGTGATCGAGAAGAAAAATATTGAGCTTTTTTTATATATAATAAACCATAATATAATGTGAATATTATGAATACAAATAATATTGAGCTTTATTACGTAATTTCACTTATTAAAGATTTATATATAATATGAATCATTAATTTATAATCCTTTAACTTTGTTACTTAGTGATGAAGAAACCTAATATTTTGTGATGGAGAGGAAAATTATAGAATTTATTTACAAATAATATACCATAATACAATGTGAATGTGCCAAATAAAAATAATATTGATCTTGATTATGTAATTTCAAGTGTTACCCATTTATATATAATATGAATCATTCCTTTATAGTTTTTTTACTTTGTTGATTAGTGATGAAGAAAACTAAAATTTGATGATGGAGTAGAAAAATATTATATTTTTTTTACATATAATATACCATAATACCATGTGAATATGCCGAATACAAATAATATTGATCTTGATTATATAATTTCACTTCTTACCCATTTATATATAATATGAATCATTCATTTATAGTTTTTTCACTTTGTTGCATAGTGATGAATAAACCTAAAATTTGGTGATGGAGAAGAAAAACAATAATTTTTTTTTACATATAATATACCATAATACAATGTGAATATGACAAAAAGAAATAATATTGAGCTTTAGTATGTAATTTCACTTATAAACCGTTTACATATAATATGAATCATTAATTTATAATCCTTTAACATTGTTACTTAGTGATGAAGAAACCGAAAATTTGGTGATGGAGAAGAAAATTATAGAATTTATTTATATATAATATACCATAATATAATGTCAATATGCCGAATACAAATAATACCGATCTTGATTATGTAATTTCACTTGTTACCCATTTATATATAATATGAATCATTCCTTTATACTTCTTTCACTTTGTTGCTTAGTGATGAAGAAAACTAAAATTTGGTGATGGAGTAGAAAAATATTATATTTTTTTTACATATAATATACCATAACACAATGTGAATATGCCGAATACAAAAAATATTGAGCTTTAATACGGAATTTCACTTATTAACCATTTATATCTTATATGAATCATTAATTTATAGTCTTTTAACTTCGTTACTTAGTGATGAAGAAACCTAAAATTTGGTAATGAAGAAGAAAATTATTGAATTTATTTACATATAATATACCATAATACTATGTGAATATGCCGAATACAAATAATATTGATCCTGATTATGTAATTTCACTTGTTACCTATATATATATATATATATATATATATATATATATATATATATATATATATATATATATATATATATATATATATATATATATATATATATATATATATATATATATATATATATAATATATATATATATATATATAGGTATATATATATATATATATATATATATATATATATATATATATATATATATATATATATATATATATATATATATATGAATCATTCATTTATAGTTTTTTCGCTTTGTTGCTTAGTGATGAAAAAAGCTAAAATTTGGAGATCGAGAAGAAAAATATTGAGCTTTTTTTACATATACTAAACCATAACATAATGTGAATTGAATGAATAAAAATAATATTAAGCTTTATTACGTAATTTCACTTACTAACCATTTGTATATAATATGAATCATTAATTTATAGTCCTTTAACTTTGTTACTTAGTGATGAAGAAACCCAAAATTTGGTGACGGAGATGAAAATTATTGAATTTATTTACATATAATATACCATAATACAATGTGAATATGTCGAATACAAATAATATCGATCTTGATTATGTAATTTCAAATGTTACCCATTTATATATAATATGAATCATTCATTTATAGTTTTTTCACTTTGTTGCATAGTGATGAATAAACCTAAAATTTGGTGATGGAGAAGAAAAACATTAATTTTTTTTTACATATATTCTACCATAATACAATATGAATATGACAAAAACAAATAATATTGAGATTTAGTAAGTAATTTCACTTATTAACCGTTTACATATAATATGAATCATTAATTTATAATCCTTTAACTTTGTTACTTAGTGATGAAGAAACCGAAAATTTGGTGATGGAGAAGAAAATTATAGAATTTATTTATATATAATATACCATAACACAATGTGAATATGCCGAATACAAATAATATCGATCTTGATTATGTAATTTCAATTGCTACCAATTTATATGTAATATGAATCATTCATTTATAGTTTTTCACTTTGTTACTTAGTGATGAAGAAACCTAAAATTTGGTGATGGAGAAGAAAAATATTAATTTTTTTTTCATATAATATACCATAATACAGTGTGAATATGACAAATACAAATAATATTGAGCTTGAATACGTAATTTCACCTATTAACCGTTAATATATAATATGAATCATTAATTTATAATCTTTTAACTTTGTTACTTAGTGATGAAGAAACCTAAAATTTTGTGATGGAGAAGAAAATTATAGAATTTATTTACAAATAATATACCATAATACAATAGGAATATGCCGAATACAAATAATATAGATCCTGATTATGTAATTTCACTTGTTACCCATTTATATATAATATGAATCATTCATTTATAGTTTTTTCGCTTTGTTGCTTAGTAACGACGAAACCTAAATCTTTGTGATGGAGAAGAAAAATATTCAATTTTTTATATATATAATAAACCATAAGACAACGTGAATATGATGAATACAAATAATATTGAGAACCATTTATATATAATATGAATCATTAATTTATTGTCCTTTAACTTTGTTATTTAGTGATGAAGAAACCTAAAATTTGGTGATGGAGAAGAACATTATTGAATTTATTTACATATTACAATGTGAATATGCCGAATACAAATAATATCGATCTTGATTATGTAAATTTACTTGTTGCCCATTTAGATATAATATGAATCATTCATATATAGTTTTTTCACTATGTTCCTTAGTGATGAAGAAACCTTAAATTTGGTGATCGAGAAGAAAAATATTGAGCTTTTTTTACATATAATAAACCATAACATAATGTGAATATGCCGAATACAAATAATATTGAGCTTTATTACGTAATTTCACTTTGTTACTTAGTGATGAAGAAACCTAAAATTTGGTGATGGAGAAGAAAATTATAGAATTTATTTACAAATAATATACCATAATACAATGTGAATGTGCCAAATACAAATAATATTGATCTTGATTATGTAATTTCAAGTGTTACCCATTTATATATAATATGAATCATTCCTTTATAGTTTTTTCACTTTGTTGCTTAGTGATGAAGAAACCTAAAATTTGGTGATGGACAAGAAAAATATTAATTTTTTTTTACATATAATATACCATAACACAATGTGAATATGACGAATACAAATAATATTGAGCTTTAATACGTAATTTCACTTATTAACCATTTATATATAATATGAATCATTAATTTCTAGTCCTTTAAATTTGTTACTTAGTGATGAAGAAACCTAAAATTTGGTAATGGAGAAGAAAATTATTGAATTTATTTACATATAACATACCATAATACAATGTGAATATGCCGAATTTAAATAATATTGATCTTGATTATAATTTTTCACTTGTTACCCATTTATATACAATATGAATCATTCATTTATAGTTTTTTCGCTTTGTTGCTTAGTGATGAAGAAACCTAAAATTTGCTGATGGTGAAGAAAAATATTGAATTTGTTATACATATAATAATCCATAATACAATGTGAATATGACGAATACAAATAATATTGAACTTTATTACATAATTTCACTTACTAACCATTTATATATAATATGAATCATTAATTTATAGTCCTTTAACTTTGTTACTTAGTGATGAAGAAACCTAAAATTTGGTGACGGAGATGAAAATTATTGAATTTATTTACATATAATATACCATAATACAATGTGAATATGCCGAATACAAATAATATCGATCTTGATTATGTAATTTCAGTTGTTACCCATTTATATATAATATGAATCATTCATTTATAGTTTTTTCACTTTGTTACAGAGTGATGAATAAACCTAAAATTTGGTGATGGAGAAGAAAAACCTTTTTTTTTACATATAATATACCATAATACAGTGTGAATATGACAAAAACAAATAATATTGAGCTTTAGTATGTAATTTCACTTATTAACCATTTACATATAATATGAATCATTAATTTATAATCCTTTAACTTTGTTACTTAGTAATGAAGAAACCAAAAATTTGGTGATGGAGAAGAAAATTATAGAATTTATTTATATATAATATACCATAATACAATGTGAATATGCCGGATACAAATAATGCCGATCTTGATAATGTAATTTCACTTGTTACCTATTTATATATAATATGAATCATTCCTTTTTAGTTTTTTCATTTTGTTGCTTAGTGATGAAGAAAACTAAAATTTGGTGATGGAGAAGAAAAATATTTTATTTTTTTTACATATAATATACCATAATACAATGTGAATATGCCGAATACAAAAAATATTGATCTTGATTATATAATTTCACTTCTTACCCATTTATATATAATATGAATCATTCATTTATAGTTTTTTCACTTTGTTGCTTAGTGATGAAGAAACATAAAATTTGGTGATGGACAAGAAAAATATTAAAAAAAATTTACATATAATATACCATAACACATTGTGAATATGACAAATACAAATAATATTGAGCTTTAATACGTAATTTCACTTATTAACCATTTAATATAATATGAATCATTAATTTATAGTCCTTTAACTTTGATACTTAGTGATGAAGAAACCTAAAATTAGGTAATGGAAAAGAAAATTATTGAATTTATTTACATATAATATACCATAATACAATGTGAATATGCCGAATACAAATAATATTGATCTTGATTATATAATTTCACATGTTACCCATTTATATACAAATTGAATCATTCATTTATAGTTTTTTCGCTTTGTTGCTTAGTGATGAAGAAACCTAAAATTTGGTGATGGTGAAGAAAAATATTGAATTTGTTATACACATAATAATCCATAATACAATGTGAATATGACGAATACAAATAATATTGAACTTTATTACATAACTTCACTTACTAACCATTTATATATAATATGAATCATTAATTTATAGTCTATTAACTTTGTTACTTAGTGATGTAGAAACCTAAAATCTGGTGACGGAGATGAAAATTATTGAATTTATTTACATATAATATGCCATAATACAATGTGAATATGCCGAATACAAATAATATCGATCTTGATTATGTAATTTCAATTGTTACCGATTTATATATAATATGAATCATTCATTTATAGTTTTTTCACTTTGTTGCATAGTGATGAATAAACCTAAAATTTGGTGATGGAGAAGAAAAAACTTAATTTTTTTTTTACATATAATATACCATAATACAGTGTGAATATGACAAAAACAAATAATATTGAGCTTTAGTATGTAATTTCACTTACTAACCGTTTACATATAATATGAATCATTAATTTTGAATCCTTTAACTTTGTTACTTACTGATGAAGAAACCGAAATTTTGGTGATGGAGAAGAAAACTATAAAACTTATTTATATATAATATACCATAATACAATGTGAATATGCCGAATACAAATAATACCGATCTTGATTATGTAATTTAACTTGTTACCCATTTATATATAATATGAATCATTCATTTATACCCTTTCACTTTGTTACTAAGTGATGAAGAAACCTAAAATTTGGTGATGGAGAAGAAAAATATTATTTTTTTTATCATATAATATACCATAATACAGTGTGAATATGACAAATACAAATAATATTGAACTTGAATACGTAATTTCACCTATTAACCGTTAATATATAATATGAATCATTAATTTATAATCCTTTAACTTTGTTACTTAGTGATGAAGAAACCTAAAATTTGGTGATAGAGAGGAAAATTATAAAATTTATTTACAAATAATATACCATAATACAATGTGAATGTGCCAAATACAAATAATATTGATCTTGATTACGTAATTTCAAGTGTTACCCATTTATATATAATATGAATCACTCATTTGTAGTTTTTTCACTTTGTTACTTAGTGATGAAGAAACCTAAAATTTGGTGATGGAGAAGAAAATTATTGAAGTTATTTACATATAATATACCATAATACAATATGAATATGCCGAATACAAATAATATCCATCTTGATTATGAAATTCACTTGTTACCCATTTATATATAATATGAATCATTCATTTATAGTTTTTTCACTTTTTGCTTAGTGATGAAGGAACCTAAAATTTGGTGATCGAGAAGAAAAATATTGAGCTTTTTTTACATATAATAAACCATAACATAATGTGAATATTATGAATACAAATAATATTGAGCTTTATTACGTAATTTCACTTATTAAACATTTATATATAATATGAATCATTAAATTATAATCTTTTACTTTTGTTACTTAATGATGAAGAAACCTAAAATTTGGTGACGGAGAAGAAAATTATAGAATTTATTTACAAATAATATACCATAATACAATGTGAATGTGCCAAATACAAATAATATTGATCTTGGTTATGTAATTTCAAGTGTTACCCATTTATATATAATATGAATCATTCCTTTATAGTTTTTTCACTTTGTTGCTTAGTGATGAAGAAAACTAAAATTTGGTGATGGAGAAGAAAAATATTATATTTTTTTTACATATAATATACCATAATACAATGTGAATATGCCGAATACAAATAATATTGATCTTGATTATATAATTTCACTTCTTACCCATTTATATATAATATGAATCATTCATTTATTGTTTTTTCACAATGTGAATATGACAAATACAAATAATATTGAGCTTGAATACGTAATTTCACCTATTAACCATTAATATATAATATGAATCATTAATTTATAATCCTTTAACTTTGTTACTTAGTGATGAAGAAACCTAAAATTTGGTGATGGAGAAGAAAATTATAGAATTTATTTTACAATGTGAATGTGCCAAATACAAATAATATCGATCTTGATTATGTAATTTCAATTGTTACCCATTTATATATAATATGAATCATACATTTATAGTTTTTTCGATTTGCTGCTTAGTGATGAAGAAACCTAAAATTTGGTGACTGAGAAGAAAAATATTGATTTTTTTTACATATAAGAAACCATAACTCAATGTGAATATGATGAATACAAATAATATTGAGCTTTATTACGTAATTTCACTTATTAAACATTTATATATAATATGAATCATTAATTTATAGTCCTTCAACTTTGTTAGTTAGTGATGAAGAAACCAAAAATTTGGTGATAAAGAAGAAAACTATTGAATTTATTTACATATAATATACCATAATACAATACGAATATGCAGAATACAAATAATATAGATCTTGATTATGTAATTTCACTTGTTACCCATTTATATATAATATGAATCATTCATTTATAGTTTTTTTCGCTTTGTTGCTTAGTAACGAAGAAACCTAAAATTTGGTGATGGAGAAGAAAAATATTCAATTTTGTTTATCTATAATAAACCATAACACAATGTGAATATGATGAATACAAATAATATTGAGATTTATTACGTTATTTCACTTACTAACCATTTATATATAATATGAATCACTAATTTATTGTCCTTTAACTTTGTTACTTAGTGATGAAGAAACCTAAAATTTGGTGATGGAGAAGAAAATTATTGAAGTTATTTGCATATAATATACCATAATACAATATGAATATGCCGAATACAAATAATATCGATCTTGATTATGTAATTTCACTTGTTACCCATTTATATATAATATGAATCATTCATTTATAGTTTTTTCACTTTTTGCTTCGTGATGAAGGAACCTAAAATTTGGTGATCGAGAAGAAAAATATTGAGCTTTTTTTACATATAATAAACCATAACATAATGTGAATGTTATGAATACAAATAATATTGAGATTTATTACGTAATTTCACTTATTAAACATTTATATATAATATGAATCATTAATTTATAATCATTTAACTTTGTTACTTAGTGATGAAGAAAACTAAAATTTGGTGACGGAGAAGAAAATTATAGAATTTATTTACAAATAATATACCATAATACAATGTGAATGTGCCAAATACAAATAATATTGATCTTGATTATGTAATTTCAAGTGTTACCCATTTATATATAATATGAATCATTCCTTTATAGTTTTTTCTCTTTGTTGCTTAGTGATGAAGAAAACTAAAATTTGGTGATGAAGAAGAAAAATATTATATTTTTTTTACATATAATATACCATAATACAATGTGAATATGCCGAATACAAATAATATTGAACTTGATTGTATAATTTCACTTCTTACCCATTTATATATAATATGAATCATTCATTTATAGTTTTGTCACATTGTTGCTTAGTGATGAAGAAACCTAAAATTTGGTGATGGAGAAGAAAAATATTAATTTTATTTTCATATAATATATCATAATACAGTGTGAATATGCCGAATACAAATAACATTGAGGTTGAATACGTAATTTCACCTATTAACCGTTAATATACGTAAATTCACTTATTAACCGTTTATATATAATATGAATCATTAATTTATAATCCTTTAACTTTGTTACTTAGTGATGAAGAAACCTAAAATTTGGTGATGGAGAAGAAAATTATAGAATTTATTTACAAATAATATACCGTAATACAATGTGAATGTCCCGAATACAAATAATATTGATCTGGATTATGTAATTTTACGTGTGATCCATTTATATATAATATGAATCATTCATTTATACTTTTTTCACTTTGTTGCTTAGTGATGAAGAAACTTAAAATTTGGTGATGGAGAAGAAAAATATTAATTTTTTTTTACATATAATATACCATAATACAATGTGAATATGACGAATAAAAATAATATTCAGCCTTATTACGTAATTTCACTTATTAACCATTTATATAAAATACAAATAATTAATTTATAGTCTTTTAACTTTGTTACTTAGTGATGAAGAAACCTAAAATTTGGTGATGGAGAAGAAACTTATTGAATTTATTTACATTTAATATACCATAATACAATGTGAATATGCCGAATACAATTAATATTGATCTTGATTATATAATTTCACTTCTTACCCATTTATATATAATATGAATCATTCATTTATTGTTTTTTCACTTTGTTGCATAGTGATGAAGAAACCTAAAATTTTGCGATAGAGAAGAAAAATATTTAAATTTTTTTACATATAATATATCATGATACAATGTGAATATGACATATACAAATAATATTGAGCTTTGATACATAATTTCACTTATTAACAATTTATATATAATATGAATCATTAATTTATAGTCCTTTAACTTTGTTACTTAGTGATAAAGTAACCTAAAATTTGGTGATGGAGAAGAAAATTATTGAATTTATTTACATAAAATATACCATAATACATTGTGAATATGCTAAATACAAATAATATTGATCTTGATTATGTAATTTTACTTGTTACCCATTTATATATAATATGAATAATTCATTTATAGTTTTTTCGCTTTGTTGCTTAGTGATGAAGAGACCTAAAATTTGGTGATGGAGAAGAAAAATAATGATTTTTTTTTACATATAATAAACCATAATATAATGTGAATATGGCGAATACAAATAGTATTGATCTTTATTACGTAATTTCACTTATTAACCATTTATATATAATATGAATCATTAATTTATAGTCCTTTAACTTTGTTACTTAGTGATAAAGAAACCTAAATTTTGGTGATGGAGAAGAAAATTATTGAATTTATTTACATATAATATACCATAATACAATGTGAATATGCCGAATACAAATAATATCGATCTTGATTATGTAATTTCAGTTGTTACCAATTTATATATAATATGAATCATTCATTTATAGTTTGTTCACTTTGTTGTTTGGTGATGAAGAAACCTAGAATTTGGTATTAGAGAAGAAAAATATTAATTTTTTTACATATAATATACCATAATACAGTGTGAATATGACGAATACAAATAATATTGGGCTTTAATACGTAATTTCACTTATTAACCGTTTATATATAATATGAATCATTAATTTATAGTCCTTTAACTTTGTTACTTAGTGATGAAGAAACTTAAAATTTGGTGATGGAGACGAAAATTATAGAATTTATTTACAAATAATATACCATAATACAATGTGAATATGCCGAATACAAATAATATTGATCTTGATTATGTTGTTTCACTTGTTACCCATTTATATGTAATTTGAATCATTCATTTATTATTTTGTAACTTTTTTTCTTAGTGATGAAGAAACCTAAAATTTGGTGATGGAGAAGAAAAATATTGATTTTTTTTACATATAATAAACCATATACAATATGAATATGGAGAATACATATAATATTGAGCTTTATTACGTAATATCACTTATTAACCATTTATGTATAATATGAATCATTAATTTATAGTCCTTTAACTTTGTTACTTATTGATGAAGAAACCTAAAATTTGGTGATGGAGAAGAAAGTTATTGAATTGATTTAATTATTATATACCATAATATGATGTGAATATGCCGAATACAAATAATATCGATCTTGATTATGTAATTTCAGTTGTTACCAATTTATATATAATATGAATCATTCATTTATAGTTTTTTTCACTTTGTTGCTTAGTGATTGTAATACCCACATATAATACATGTCTAAAACACATATTATACATAGTGTAATACTGGTACTGAAATACATAAGCACCTAGTGGCAACAGTGTACATATTTACATGCTCAGAAGAAACATAACATGGCACAAAACGTACACAAAAGTGCCCAAAATAAAACTAGGAGCTAGATCATTATACAATGATCTCAAAAATATATACACAGCGGAGTAGCCATCCAAATATCAGGTAAGCAAGACATCACTCTTACTTGTCCTTACCATTCGCCTGCTCAGAACCACCTGAAAATAATCAACAACATGGGGTGAGATAATAATCTTAGTGGGTTCCCTATCTTATGGGTCCACTCGGCTCTACAAGGTTGTCTAATATAAATCTAACTCAAGTCAACAAGGGAAAGAAGAATTAAGTGATGGGGAATTAACTCACTATGTATGGCAACATGCACCCGAGTTCTCTCAACTCAAACAAGATCATTATTCATATTCACGAAACATCAATCCTCGGACGGACCTATTTTTAGGGCAAGCCCGGTTCATGCTTGCTCGTATGATTCGATTTTCGCGGTGGATATCGGGTCCTCCATGAGTTACAAACTCATTTTAAGTGATCGTCGCCCGTATGGGTATCTAACCCACTTAGGGTATCTTTCACCGTATGGGCCTCTAATCCACTTAGGTGTCCACATTTCCCCCAAGTCCGGCGTGATTGGGTCTCAAACCCAATTGAGGCACGAATCATCGGTCTCACATCCTATTGCTTACTCATATAAGCAGATCAAATAGAGATGTGCACCACCAAGGAAAAAACATTTTGAATAAATGATCGGTTCCATAAATCATAACAGGATTCATCAATCACAGGTGACTTCATTCACCAAAATACACAAGCAATAACATGTCATGTTCCATACAAAGTGTTTCATTCTCAACTATGCAAACCATTCGTCCACGACCTCCACATAAGCGTCGTACAAATGAATACCGTCTTCTAAGGTTATCTAAGTTATAAACCTAACTTATGGCCTAATACCAATCCTAGGTTAACTCACTAGATTCATTATGTAATTTTCACAATTAACATGGATTCAATACAAGCATAGCATCACAATTGACTAATGTTTGATGAAAAGCATTTAGAACATCAAAGAAATGGGTTTTTAAAGTGTTTGGCATAAGTCAATCGATTGGTTGGGGAAGCCCAATCGATTAGTTCCTCTCACATTTCTATTTTTCAAAGTTTGCAAAGGATCAATCGATTGATCCTCAGTGTCAATCGATTGGCTCATGCAAAAATTCCAGTTTTTTAAAACAGAAAGTTTGTGCAATCGATTGGAGTCCCTTGTCAATCGATTGGTGCTGCTAAAATTTCATTTTCTGCAAAATAAAAGGGTTGTGCAATCGATTGGAGATAGGGATCAATCGATTGGTCCCAAGACATTTCCACTTTTCACTTCACAGAAACTCCATTTCCTCTGTTACTCCATTTCTAACAAATAACGCACTTCTTCTTCCAACAAAACCCATCATACCACATGCTCATATACACATATATATCAAGGGTTTCAAGTTCATCACCACAACCAAACATTTAGCCACAACAATCATGAAGAACATATCAAAACACATGTTCATAGAAATCAACAAAATCAAGAGAAAACATTCATCATATATCATGGATTCTTATGATTCATTTATGATTCTACAACCTAAATTTCTAGAATCTTAGGGTTTCTAACTAGAACCCACCTCAAGAAATGAAAGAGGAGAAGTTTTGAGGATGATATGATGATATGAAGATGATGGTGATGATTCCAAGCTCTTGATTTCTCCAAGCTTTTCTTCTTCTTCTTCTTCTTATCTACTAGCTTGTTTCCTCTTCTTATCTTGAGCTTATTCCTTCTATCTATTCACTTGTCTGATGCGTAGAGAAAAGAAATGGCACAAGGGTAGTTGGTAAAAGACCACTTGTGAGAACATGTGGACCACAAGCCGTAGAGCATTTGTATGGTTAGAAAGTGGTTACTAGTAGTAACAAATATCTCAAGTCGCACTATACTTGTAATATTTGTTCTACTAGAGCTATTGACCCATTATTAGTGTTACCAAAATGTCCCAATTAATAAAAGGCCAGTCCAATTAATATTAATTAAGTCAACATGAACTCACTATTTACTCTATTTATCCCAATTGATAACTTTTAGAGCACATAGGAACTCAATTGATCTCAATTATTAGGGATTTGGGTATTTAAGGAAATACGGGGTATTACATCCTCCCCCCCCCCCCTTAAATAAAAAAATATGTCCTCGAATTTAAATATTACCTGGAAGAGATGAGGGTAAGCTTCTCGCATTTTTACTCCAGTTCCCAGGTAGCATCGCCCGGATGAAATTCATCCCACTGCACCTTAACAAGAGGGATCTCCTTATCCCTTAATACCTTAACTTATCGTCCTGTGATACGGCTTGGTAGAGGTTCGAAAGTTAGGTCTACTTCTACTTCTATTGAATCTGGAAGAATAGGCTGAAGAGAATTTGGAATGAACTTTCGAAATTGAGATACGTGGAAAACATCATGCATTTCTGATAGAGAAGGTGGTAAGGCTAATTTGTAATCTACTTCTCCAATCCTCTCTATAATCTGGTATGGCCCTACGTATCTCGGACTTAGCTTCCGTGAGTTAAACGGTTCTTTTAGTATCAACCTCGGAGTCACCTTCAAGAATACATGATGACCTCCATCAAATTCCAATGGTCTTCTTCTGTGATTTGCATAGCTTTTTTGGCAATCTTGTGCTTTCTTCATCTTATCACGGACCAACCTTATCTTTTTTGTAGTCTCTTGAATAATCTCCGATCCTAAAATTCTTTCTTCATTAACTTTCATCCAACATAGAGGGGTCCTACACTTCCGTCCATACAAGGCTTCATAAAGAGCCATCCCGATACTTGCATGGTAACTATTGTTATAAGAAAATT
Organism: Lathyrus oleraceus; assembly: GCF_024323335.1. Lineage (NCBI taxonomy): Eukaryota > Viridiplantae > Streptophyta > Magnoliopsida > Fabales > Fabaceae > Lathyrus > Lathyrus oleraceus. Next base: position 538,629,482 of record NC_066585.1, on the reverse strand, counting down.
CAATCAATGGTAAGAGCTCCTTCCAATTCCCTCCACTTTCAAGTACATAAGCTCTTAACATATCTACCAGTGTCTATATCGTCCGTTCAGTCTGAGCATCCGTTTGAGGATGATTAGACGTACTCAAACACAACTTCATCCCATAGCTTGTTGGAATGCCTTCCAAAACCTTGTAGTAAACTTTGGATCTCGGTCAGACACAATACTGGTTGGAACACCATGTAGTCTTACGATTTCTGAAATGAATAACCGTGCAAGATGACTTGCCTTGTAAGTAGTCTTCACGGCCAAGAAGTGTGCGAACTTAGTTAACCGGTCCACAATCACCCAAATTGAATCATAACCACCTTGGGTACGAGGTAACCCTACTGCAAAATCCATTGAAATATTATCCCATTTTCAAATTGGAATCTCTAAAGGTCGCAATAAACCACCTGGCTTCTGATGTTCGATCTTTACTTGTTGGCATACTATGCATTCCGACACACACTCTGCAATATCCCTTTTCATCCCAGGCCACCAATAGTCTTTCTTAAAGTCTTGATACATCTTCAGTGAACCTGGATGTATGGTAAACGCCCCCTTGTGGCCTTCCTCTAAAACTTTTCTTTTCAACTCAACATCATTTGGAACACAAATCCTTTGATTAAATAGAATAACTCCATCCGGTGACTGAGTGAAACCTGGTTGAGTCGACATCCCTTGCAACTTCTCATCTATCAGTTGTTCTTATCCGATTTACTCCCTTAGGTTAGAAGTAACATTCAAATTTCCCATTATCACACCATCTTGCATCCAACTAAACTGAAGATTAAGATCTCGGAACTTTTCCAACAATGCGTACTCTAACATCATTAACTCGGCCTTATGCATCTCCTTTCGACTTAAGGCATCTGCAACCTTATTCGCCTTTCCCAAGTGATACTTAAGCTCAAAGTCAAAGTCCTTCAAATATTCCATCCACCTCCTATGTCTCATGTTTAACTCTTTCTGGTCAAATAAGTATTTCAAACTCTTGTGATCGCTAAACATATCAAAATGCACTCCATACAAGTAATGTCTCCACACCTTCAGTGCAAAAACAACAGCAACTAGTTCAAGATCATGAGTCAGATAGTTCTCTTTGTGAGGCTCCAACTGACGAGAGGCATATGCTACAACCTGACCACTCTGCATTAACACCCCTCATAATCCTTTCTTAGAGGCATCACAAAATACTTCATAAGGCTTACTAGGGTCAGGGATGACTAGAACATGAGAATTTGTTAGCTTTTCCTTCAAACTCATGAAACTTTACTCACACTTCGAATCCAATTTAAAAGAAATTTCCTTTCGAGTAAGTCTAGTCATTGGTAAGGCTATCTGCGAAAACCCTTTTATAAATCTTTGATAGTAACCTTCCAAACCTAAGAAACTTCTGACTTCGGAAGCATTCTTCGGTCTTTCCCAATTAATAACTGCTTCGACTTTAGACGGGTCCATTGATACTCCTCCTTGTGATATTACATGACCAAGAAACTTCACTTCGTTCATCCAAAACTCACACTTACTTAACTTGGAAAAAAGTTGCTTCTCTCGCAGTACAGACAGAACAATCCTTAGTTGTTCTCCATGCTCTTGGGGAGTACGAGAATAAATAAGAATGTCATTAATAAATATCACCACGAACTGGTCCAAGTAAGGTTGAAATATCTGATTCATATAGTCCATGAAAACAGCAGGGGGCATTCGTCACACTAAACAGCATCACAAGAAACTCATAATGGCCATATCGGGTTCTAAATGCGGTCTTTGGTACATCCGAATTCTTAACTCTTATTTGATGATATCCCGATTGTAAATCAATCTTTAAGAACACACATGCTCCTTTCAACTTATCTAACAAATCGTTTATCCTTGGCAGAGGATACTTGTTCTTAATGGTGACTTTATTCAACTGGCGATAATCAATACACAACCGCATACTACCATCCTTCTTCTTTACTAATAACACTGGAGCTCCCCATGGTGATACACTAGGTCGGATGAAATGCTTGGTTAACAACTCTTCCAATTGATCCTTCAACTCTCTCAACTCGAGATGTGCCATACGATACAGAAAAACGGAGATTGGAGCCGTCCCAGGTATCATATCAATAGAGACTCCCACTTCCCTTTCAGGAGGAAGAGAAGTGACATCCTCAGGGAAAACTTCTGGAAATTCACAAACGACAGGAATTTGTGTAACACTCAGATTGTCGCTAGATTCCTTGGTGAGAACCAAGAGAACTGACTTTTCTTTCTCAAATAAGAAATTAACCATGCCAGTCGTACCTTCCAAGATAATAGTTAATACATCCTTTGAAGTAGTCTCACTAGATGGAATGATAATCAACTTCTCTTCACATCCAATAAACACCAAATTGGTGGAAAGCCAATCCATCCCTAAAACAACGTCAACCTTTTTAAGTGGTAAACAAATAAGATCAATCTGGAAAATTCTACCATTCACCGTGAGCGAACAATTTTCATAAATCAGCGGTGTCTCAACCACATCATCCATGTCGGTAGTAACCACCATAGGAGGAGACAAGGTAATTGCTTGCAAGTCAAGACGCTTCATGCACTGAATTGATACAAAAGAGTGTGTCTCCCCACAATCAAACAATACAAAACAAGGATGTTCATTGACGAGACACGTACCAACAATAAAGGCATTGTTGCTCTTAGCCTTCCTTGCATCCAAAGTATAAACTCGACTAGTGCTCCTCCCTTGCATCTGATTCTTATTCTGAGGATAATCCCTAGCCATGTGTCCCTCCCTATGACAAGTAAAACACAAAATTCCACTTCCAACACATTTCCCAAAATGAGATCTCTTACATATTTGACATTGCAGAGGATGGTTAGGTCTTGCATGATGCACTTGTTTCCCCTTGAAAGCTTGAGGTCTAGGCCTAAACTGGTTACCTGGCCTCCCTTGGTCCTTCTTTCCACTCCTATAATGATCCCTTTCTTCTTGAACTTTCTTCAACTGTTTTCAGCCACATAACATTGCCTTAACAATTCAGCATAAGTAGTGAATTCCCTTTGAGAAACACTATGAGAAATTTCACCTGTTAGACCAAAAAGGAATTGATCGATCTTCCATTTCTCATCTGATGCGTACGTGGCTTGTCTAGAATAAGAAGCCATGTCTTCAAATCTCTCAGCATACACAGCTACTGACATAGTACCCTGCCTAAGCTGTTGAAATTCAAACTCTTTCTGAGTCCTCAAAGAACTAGGGGAATACTTATCCAGGAAAATAGTCTTAAGATGCTCCCAATCCCTAGGTACTCCTTGATTGGTCATAAAAGTTGAAGCACTCTCCCACCATCTCACAGCTGGATCCTTCATCATGTGAGAAGCAAATACAACCTTATTCTCTTCACTACAATGCACTATCTGAAAAATCCTTTCCATGCTGGTTATCCACTCATGAGCCTTCACAGAATTTAACCCACCATGTAACTCAGGAGGATTTATGCGAAAGAAATCTCGGAAACTACCACCTGCAGCTTCTTGTGGAACCCCTTGAGGATGAAAACTACCATTCCACTGTTGCACCATTTGTTGCATGAATTGATTCTGTTGCTGTTGCATTTGTTGCATGACTTGAGGCCATTGAAAACCTTCACTACCACTTAACGATTCGGAGTCCGAATTTTGAGTTCCGGGTCTACCACGACCTTTGCGTCCGTCAGCCATGATCCTGAATGTTATACAAATAGGACTAAGTTGACTAGGCTTAATACTATAAATATAACATCAAGGACAATGATGACAACCCACATATGAGAAGGAAAGAAATACTTATAATATCTCATGGCTAGGTCGAGGATACGACCTGCTCTGATACCAATTATAACACTCACATATAATACATGTCTAGAACACATATTATACATAGTGTAATACTGGTACTGAAATACATAAGCGCCTAGCGGCAATAGTGTACATATTTACATGCCCAAAAGAAACATAACATGGCACAAAACGTACACAAAAGTGCCCAAAATAAAACTAGGAGCTAGATCATTATACAATGATCACAAAAATATATACACAGCGGAGTAGCCATCCAAATATCAGGTAAGCAAGGCATCACTCTATCCTGTCCTTACACTTCGCCTACTCAGAACCACCTGAAAAATAATCAACAACATGGGGCACTACGCCAAAAACTGGAATAGACAGCGCACCTTAGAGGGCGCTTTCTTAAAGAAGCGCACTCTAAAGTGAAGAGAAAAATAAGGAGGAATAGACAACGCACTTTAGAGGGCGCTTTTGTAACAAAGCGCCCTCTAAAGTGAAGCAAAAAAATAATGAGGATATGGAGGGACACCATTAGAGGGCGCTTTTATGAAAGCGCCCTCTAAGGGTACCCTTAGAGGGCGCTTTTAAGAAAGCGCTCTCTAAGTCCATGTACAACAGCGCACTTTAGAGGGCGCTTTTGTAACAAAGCGCCCTCTAAAGTGAAGCGAAAAAATAATGAGGAAATGGAGGGACACCAATAGAGGGCGCGTTTATGAAAGCGCCCTCTAAGGGTACCCTTAGAGGGCGCTTTTAAAAAAGCGCTCTCTAAGTCCATGTACATTTCCAGTTTATAAAGCGCTTTTGGAAAGCCTTAGAGAGCGCTTTTAGAAGCGCCCTCTTAGGCCCCCTTTAGAGGGCGCTTTTTTTACACAAGCGCCCTCTAAGGTCCCCTTTATTAAACATTAAAATTATAACATATATACTGCATGTCTCTTTATTTTCCCTCTCTATATGCTATTTCGTTTACGTAACTGGGTTTTCTCTCTACTGCGATTACTCTCTACTGCGATTACTCTCGTCCTCCGTTCGTTCTCCCTCCCTCACCGTCGTCGTCGCCGTCGCCTGTTTCTGCTGCTGCGTTCATGTTCACTGAGTTATCTGCGTCCACCGTCGCTGTTCACTTTCTTCTCCATCGTTACCGTAACCTTGAAGGTATTTCTCTTCTCCATCGTTACCGTTCACTTTCTTCAGGTGTTTGATTAGGGCATTTTCTAAACTGAGTTTTACATTTTGTGCATTATGTTGATTAATGTTGTTTAGGGCAAACGAGCACTATATGGTGTTCATGAGCACCTTGTTGTAAGGTTTTTTATTTCTGATTGAAAACTGATGTCATCTGGAGTGTGTTTGAGCTTGTGCTTGGAAGTTTGATGATTATGGATGCAAGTTTGTTCATGTTCCAAACACCATAAGTTTGCATTGGTCTTTTATATGCAGTAGGTGTGTGTGAGTTTGTATTCAATAATGATGAAAAAAAGAGAGAGTTTAGATTGTTGTAACATGAGAGAAATGGAAGGTATATGAATGTGTTTTTTGTGTAGCTTCACGAATATGGTCATTGTCTTACTTGGGTCTTATTGAATCATTTCTATATTACGGATAAAATGGCTAACCAAGACGATACCCATGACGCGAGTGGATCACGTAACAATGTTGAAAAAGAAATCAAACGAGGATTGACTGTTATGAAGTCAATCATTCGTGCAAGAGACAAGGGTGAAAAATTCGAAGTACATTGGAGTGTTGAAGACCAACTAATTGAGCCTAACGGTTCAATGTTGGCAAGTTACATTGGTTCCCTTGTTCGACAACATATTCCGATTACATGTGATAATTGGAGAAGTCCGGAATTGAAGGTTGGCAAAGAAAAAATATGGTCCGAGATACAGGTACTTACCATATATTATTATATGTTTTTTTTGTTGACTATTTGTTGACCATATATTGTTATAATATTACTTATAATAACACACTCCATTTGTATGTTTTTTAGAGATCCTTTCACATCGATGAAAGCCGGCAAAAATATTGTATTCAATTGGCCGGAAAAAGACTCTGAGGATTTCGATCCTTTTTGTCCAACAAATTTCTCAAGGATGAGGAAGGAAACTTTGTTGAAGCAGAACGGCCAATGAAGTATGCGGAGATTATTTCAGCCGAAGAATGGGATAACTTTGTCGCCAAACGAAGAAACGAAAAATTCCATGTAATGTCTATTAATTATGGTATTATACAATTGTTAAGTTACTTGGTTCTAATATGCCTTAAACTTTTTTATCCAGGAAGTAAGCGACAAAAATCGGAAAAGGGCATCAAAACCCGCGTATCCGTACAAAAAAGGGCGTACGGGATATGCACGGTTACAACAAAGAATTGTGAGTATATTCAAATGCTATGAGCTTATACATTGTCACAATATGTTATAATTGATGATCTTATAATCTGATTCAATTTGTAGCTAACCGAGGAGAAAAGTGACGCAACATCTCTTCCGGAGCACGTATTGTGGAAGGCTGCTCGGGTTGGGAAGGATGGGGCTGTCGTTGAAGCGGTTCAAAATGTTTATGACGAATGTGTAAGTATATGAAACATTATTTCTTTAATTATATCGAAAATTTTGTTAGACATATAATTCATTTTTAATCTCCTCTAATAATATTTCAGGAGACTTTATCCCAAACCTTACCTTCAACCGAGGTCCAGGATTGCAGGAGCGTACTTAGTCGAGTACTAAATGTTCCTTGTAACACCCCGATAATAATATAATAATTATTTAAATTAAGTTAATAATATGTTTATTAATTTAATTAGATAATTGAATTATTATTATTATTATTTTGGAATAATAATTATTGGGATAATTATTTATTGGAATAAAATAAGTTGGAATAATAAAAAGTCCCATTTTTGGTAAAAAGGGTTTGCACGTGAAAAGGAAAACACAGAGAAGCGGTTGAAAGTGGAAAAAGGCAAAAAGGCAGAGCAAGAGAAGAGGAAAAAGCTTGGAGCTCAGAGATTGCTGGATTAACTCAGGTAAGGGGGGTTTATCATCGGTTAAAGGGCATTATGTGATAATATGTACTGGGTAGTGATAACCATTGTTTTACCTCTGATTAGATTGATGCATGATGAATTTGTGAACTTTTTGGATGAACGAAATTGGGGGTATAATTGAGAAAGAATTCGTAGGAATTAGATGTAAAAGTGTCAGATTTTGTGTAATCGAATAAGATATGAATTGTGTTGAAAATATGAACGATTTCTGTGTAGAAATGGGACTGTGGAAGGTTGGATTGGGTAGATCTCGTAGCAGAGAAAGCCATTGCAGATCTGGAAATCTGGGTTCTGGTCATACGCGTATGGCACTAGGCAATACGCGTATGAGATGGCCTGGTACGCGTATGGCACTAGGCAATACGCGTATGGATGAGGAAGATGAAGTTTTGAACGTGAAATTGTCTCTGTTGGTACGCGTATGGGGAAGTGATACGCGTAGCATACGCGTATGGGAATGGGCAATACGCGTATGGACTTGGTCAGGAATGGGCAATACGCGTATGGGTATAGGCAATACGCGTATGGGCAGGATTGTGAATTTTCTGTGCTGTTGTTGTGCAGTTTTTGGTTGTTTAGGCTGAGTGATGTAACTTAGCTGAGGTATGATGTAGTAGGGATCATTTCCCGTTGTTTTGAGTAGTATAGGTATTAGTAGAGTGTGCTAATACTATGTTTGTTGTTGGCATAATATAATATGCTTTTGTGATAAAATGTGTTGATGATATGTGATGGTATGCATAATGCTGTGGATGTATCAGTTATGTATGCATTACGAATAGACTGTTTTATGGCTTAGAGTGTGAGCATGTGTCTATTCTTGAATTGTTGTTGTTGTTGCATTGCTAGATGATTAGCATGCATGGCATAGCCTGTGGGGCTGTAGCTAATTCCCATTGTGAGGAATTAGTGAGTAAATCATGGTGGAGTTGTAATTGATGTTTGCATACTAGATGATTAGTGTGCATAGTCTAGCCTTTGGGGCTGTAGCTAATTCCCATAGTGAGGAATTAGTGAGTGAGTCATTAGATCTCAATGAGTGGGACTAGTGAGCTCAGTAGCCGTATCTGGAGGGATCGGTGAGCTTGAACTGTATGTTCAAGAATAGTCGGTACCGCATATGTTGAGTCTCATTGCATAATGAATGTATGGCATATAATATGAATGGATGTATTCCAGTATTATATGGTTGTTATGTGTTGTGTTGTTGATGATTGAGTATGGTTTGAGATTATACATATGCTATATGTTATTGTTGGGTATGATGTTTGAGTTGATACTGCCGTTGCTGAGTGTGTAGTCTGGTTAGGGTGAATAAATGCGTATTTACTTAACATTACATAATGTTGTATAATGCTTATTATATTGATTGAGGAACTCACCCTTACAACTATGTTTTCAGGTAACGAGCAGAGTTGAGTAGAAGCTAGTCCTTGGAGTCTAGTGTCGTCCTTAGTGGTCATGCTCTGGTAGATGTAACATCGGGAGGGGATGTTTGACTATGTTTTAATTTAGTTGTTGATCAACTTACATGTAATGTAGTACATGATTTGAATGTCGATATTTTGTGTCCGCTGCGAATTATGCAAAAGAGTCTTATTTTGATTAAATAAATGAGCATGACAGGATATTTTGATGATTGTTGTGAAATGATTGTGTGACACCCTTCGGGGCATAATTACTCTGATTTGATGTGTTATATATTTTAATTAAATATTTTGGGGTATTTAGAAGGGTGTTACATTAGTGGTATCAGAGCATAGTCGGTCGTGTCGAGTCGTAACTATTCTAATTCCCCTGTACGGGATAGGCGTTGTGTAACCCTATCAGTACTTATTGTTTAGCTTGTTGGGTTTTCAGAATAGAGATGGCTGGAAGAGGTAGAGATGATGCTGCAATTGCTGAGGCCCTGGGTATGCTAGCTGGAGTACTTGGAGGAAATCCGAATGTTGTGGGAATGGGAGTTGCTCGTCAATTGAGTGAGTTCCAGAAGAACAATCCTCCAATGTTCAAGGGAGCATACGATCCAGATGGTGCTCAGAAGTGGTTGAAGGAGATCGAGAGAATCTTCCGAGTGATTGAGTGTGCTGATAACCAGAAGGTCAGGTTCGGTACACATATGCTGTCAGAAGAAGCTGATGATTGGTGGGTTGCTACCCGCACTGAGTTGGAATCTGCTGGGAATGCTGAGATCTCTTGGGCTGTGTTCAGAGAGAGATTCCTGAGGAAGTATTTTCCAGAGGATGTCAGAGGAAAGAAGGAGATAGAGTTTTTGGAATTGAAGCAGGGTAACAGGTCTGTTACGGAGTATGCTGCTAAGTTCACAGAGCTGTCAAAGTATTACACTCCCTATAATGAGGTTGCTGGAGAATTTTCGAAATGTGTGAAATTTGAGAACGGGTTACGTCCCGAGATCAAACAGGCTATTGGATATCAGCGGATCAGAGTGTTTTCTGACTTGGTTGACTGTTGCAGGATTTTTGAACAGGATTCCAAAGCCAGAGCAGAGAGCTATCAGCAGAGGGTTGATAGGAAAGGCAAGAACCAGAACGATCGTGGAAAACCGTATGCAGCTGGAAAAGGTTTTCAGAGTCAGAGTGGGATGAAGAGGCCTAGTGGGGGAGACTCTAGTGCTCCTGCTAAGTGTTATAGATGTGGTCGGGCTAGACATCGTGTCCATGAGTGTACCAGTGCTGCTATGAAGTGTTTCAAGTGTGGTAAAGGTGGTCACTTGGCTGCAGAGTGCCGGTTGAAGACTGTCACTTGTTTCAACTGTGGAGAGTTGGGTCATATCAGTCCACAGTGTCCTAAGCCGAAGAAAGAGAATCAGTCGGGAGGCAAGGTCTTTGCTTTATCGGGTTCTGAGACTTCTGCAGATGATCGGTTGATCCGAGGTACGTGTTATATTAATGGCTTTCCTCTTGTAGCTATTATTGACACCGGTGCTACTCATTCCTTTATATCTTTGGATTGTGCTGTGAAACTTAAGTTAGAGATATCTGAGATGCTTGGAAGTATGGTAATTGATACTCCTGCGAAGGGTTCAGTGACTACTACTTCAGTTTGTTTAAATTGTTCTTTGAGTATTTTTGGTAGAGACTTTGGGATAGACCTTGTGTGTCTTCCACTAGTGCAGATTGATGTTATCTTGGGAATGAACTGGTTGGTGTTTAACCGAGTTTCTATTAACTGTTTTGATAAGACTGTGATCTTTCCTGAGATTGAGAAAGAAAGGAGTTTGTTTCTATCAGCAAGGCAAGTGAATGAGGAAGTAGCTGGTGGGGCAGAGTTGTTTATGCTGTTAGCAACTTTGGAGGCTAAAGATAAACTGGTGATTGGCAATTTAGCAGTGGTGTGTGATTTTCCTGATGTGTTTCCGGAAGAAGTGAATGAATTACCACCAGAGCGTGAAGTTGAGTTCTCGATTGATTTGGTACCTGGTACTAGGCCAATATCGATGGCTCCGTACCGTATGTCTGCTGTTGAGTTAGCTGAATTGAAGAGTCAGTTGGAAGATTTGTTGGATAAGAAATTTATTCGTCCGAGTGTGTCACCGTGGGGTGCACCAGTGTTGTTGGTTAAGAAGAAAGAAGGTACTATGAGGTTGTGTGTAGATTACAGGCAACTGAATAAAGTGACGATCAAGAATCGGTATCCTTTGCCGAGGATTGATGATTTGATGGATCAGTTGGTTGGTGCGAGTGTGTTCAGCAAGATAGATTTGAGATCTGGGTATCATCAGATACGCGTGAAAACGGAGGATATTCAGAAGACTGCTTTCAGAACAAGGTATGGACATTATGAGTATTCTGTAATGCCTTTTGGTGTGACTAATGCGCCTGGAGTATTTATGGAGTATATGAATAGGATTTTCCATCCGTACCTAGATAAGTTTGTTGTGGTGTTTATTGACGACATTTTAGTGTATTCGAAATCTGAAGAAGAGCATGCTGAGCATTTGAGAGTGGTTTTAGAAGTTCTCCGAGAAAAGAAGTTATTTGCTAAACTCTCTAAATGTGAATTTTGGTTAGAAGAGGTTAGTTTTCTTGGTCATGTGATTTCAAGAGGTGGTGTTGCTGTTGATCCTTCTAAGATAGAGGCGGTATCTAAGTGGGAAGCTTCTAAGTCTGTTGCTGAGATTCGAAGTTTCCTTGGTTTGGCTGGTTATTATAGGAAGTTCATTGAGGGATTTTCCAAGTTGGCGTTACCGATGACGATGTTGACCAGAAAGGGGCAAGCGTTTGTTTGGGACTCGAAATATGAAGAAGGTTTCCAAGAATTAAAGAGAAGGTTGACTACTGCTCCTATTCTGATATTACCGAGTTCGTCGGAATCATTTGAGGTTTACTGTGATGCTTCATTGTTGGGCTTGGGTGGTGTGTTGATGCAGAATAAGCAGGTTATAGCTTATGCTTCGAGACAACTGAGAGTTCATGAGAAGAACTATCCGACACACGATTTAGAGTTGGCAGCTGTGGTGTTTGTTCTGAAGTTGTGGAGGCATTATTTGTACGGATCGAGATTTGAGGTTTTCAGTGACCATAAGAGTTTAAAGTATTTGTTTGATCAGAAAGAACTGAATATGAGACAGAGGAGATGGTTAGAGTTTCTGAAGGATTATGACTTTGGTTTGAATTACCATCCGGGTAAAGCAAATGTAGTGGCTGATGCGCTGAGTCGGAAATCATTGCATATGTCTATGTTAATGGTTAAAGAATTGGATTTAATTGCACAGTTTAGAGATTTGAGTTTGGTGTGTGAGAGTACTCACAATAGTGTTAAATTGGGAATGTTGAAGTTAACGAGTAATATTTTGGATGAGATTAGAGAGGGTCAGAAATCCGATATGCTTTTGGTTGATAAGTTGACTTTAGTGGATCAAGGCCAAGGTGGTGAATTCAGAGTTGATGAGAATGGTGTTTTGAAATTTGGTAATCGGGTGTGTATTCCGGATGTTATCGAGCTTAAGAAGAGTATTCTTGAAGAAGGACATCGTAGTGGCCTGAGTATTCATCCTGGAGCTACGAAGATGTATCATGATTTGAAGAAGTTATTTTGGTGGCCGGGAATGAAAAGAGAAATTGCGAGTTTTGTTTATTCTTGTTTGACTTGTCAGAAGTCGAAGATTGAGCATCAGAAGCCGTCTGGGCTAATGCAACCGTTGGCTATTCCAGAGTGGAAGTGGGATGGTATCAGTATGGATTTTGTTTCTGGTTTACCGAGGACAAGTAAGAATTTTGAAGCTATTTGGGTGATTGTTGATAGATTGACGAAATCGGCTCATTTTATTCCGATCAGAATGGATTATCCGTTAGAGAGACTAGCTGAGTTGTATATTGAGAAGATTGTAAGTTTGCATGGTATTCCGTCTAGTATTGTTTCGGACAGAGATCCTAGATTTACATTAAAGTTTTGGGAAGGTTTGCAGAAGGCTTTGGGAACTAGGCTGAGATTGAGTTCTGCATATCATCCGCAGACTGATGGTCAGACTGAGAGGACGATTCAGTCACTAGAGGATCTTTTGAGAGCTTGTGTTTTGGAAAAGGGAGGTTCTTGGGATAGTTGTTTACCTTTGATTGAGTTTACCTACAACAATAGTTTTCATTCGAGCATTGGTATGGCACCGTTTGAAGCTTTGTATGGTAGGAGATGTCGGACACCGTTATGTTGGTATGAGTCCGGTGAGAGTGCTGTGGTTGGACCGGAGATTGTTCAACAAACTACGGAAAAGATTAAGATGATTCAGGAGAAGATGAGAATTGCTCAGAGTCGTCAGAAGAGTTATCATGACAGGAGGAGGAAGTCACTTGAGTTCCAAGAGGGAGATCATGTGTTTCTTCGTGTTACTCCGATAACTGGTGTTGGTCGAGCTTTGAAGTCGAAGAAGTTGACACCTCGATTTATTGGTCCTTATCAGATTTTGGAGAGGATAGGGGAGGTAGCCTATCGTGTCGCTTTACCGCCGTCGCTTGCGAATTTGCATGATGTTTTTCATGTGTCTCAGTTGAGGAGATACATTCACGATCCGTCGCATGTTGTCCAAGTAGATGATGTACAGGTGAGAGATAACCTGACTGTTGAAACATCACCTATGAGGATCGAGGATCGAGAGTTGAAGCAGTTGCGGGGTAAAGAGATTGCCTTAGTGAAGGTAGCTTGGGGAGGACCAGCAGGTGGCAGTGTGACTTGGGAACTTGAGAGTCAGATGAAGGAGTCTTATCCGGAGTTATTCGCTTGAGGTATGTTTTCGAGGACGAAAACTCTTTTAGTGGGGGAGAGTTGTAACACCCCGATAATAATATAATAATTATTTAAATTAAGTTAATAATATGTTTATTAATTTAATTAGATAATTGAATTATTATTATTATTATTTTGGAATAATAATTATTGGGATAATTATTTATTGGAATAAAATAAGTTGGAATAATAAAAAGTCCCATTTTTGGTAAAAAGGGTTTGCACGTGAAAAGGAAAACACAGAGAAGCGGTTGAAAGTGGAAAAAGGCAAAAAGGCAGAGCAAGAGAAGAGGAAAAAGCTTGGAGCTCAGAGATTGCTGGATTAACTCAGGTAAGGGGGGTTTATCATCGGTTAAAGGGCATTATGTGATAATATGTACTGGGTAGTGATAACCATTGTTTTACCTCTGATTAGATTGATGCATGATGAATTTGTGAACTTTTTGGATGAACGAAATTGGGGGTATAATTGAGAAAGAATTCGTAGGAATTAGATGTAAAAGTGTCAGATTTTGTGTAATCGAATAAGATATGAATTGTGTTGAAAATATGAACGATTTCTGTGTAGAAATGGGACTGTGGAAGGTTGGATTGGGTAGATCTCGTAGCAGAGAAAGCCATTGCAGATCTGGAAATCTGGGTTCTGGTCATACGCGTATGGCACTAGGCAATACGCGTATGAGATGGCCTGGTACGCGTATGGCACTAGGCAATACGCGTATGGATGAGGAAGATGAAGTTTTGAACGTGAAATTGTCTTTGTTGGTACGCGTATGGGGAAGTGATACGCGTAGCATACGCGTATGGGAATGGGCAATACGCGTATGGACTTGGTCAGGAATGGGCAATACGCGTATGGGCATAGGCAATACGCGTATGGGCAGGATTGTGAATTTTCTGTGCTGTTGTTGTGCAGTTTTTGGTTGTTTAGGCTGAGTGATGTAACTTAGCTGAGGTATGATGTAGTAGGGATCATTTCCCGTTGTTTTGAGTAGTATAGGTATTAGTAGAGTGTGCTAATACTGTGTTTGTTGTTGGCATAATATAATATGCTTTTGTGATAAAATGTGTTGATGATATGTGATGGTATGCATAATGCTGTGGATGTATCAGTTATGTATGCATTACGAATAGACTGTTTTATGGCTTAGAGTGTGAGCATGTGTCTATTCTTGAATTGTTGTTGTTGTTGCATTGCTAGATGATTAGCATGCATGGCATAGCCTGTGGGGCTGTAGCTAATTCCCATTGTGAGGAATTAGTGAGTAAATCATGGTGGAGTTGTAGTTGATGTTTGCATACTAGATGATTAGTGTGCATAGTCTAGCCTTTGGGGCTGTAGCTAATTCCCATAGTGAGGAATTAGTGAGTGAGTCATTAGATCTCAATGAGTGGGACTAGTGAGCTCAGTAGCCGTATCTGGAGGGATCGGTGAGCTTGAACTGTATGTTCAAGAATAGTCGGTACCGCATATGTTGAGTCTCATTGCATAATGAATGTATGGCATATAATATGAATGGATGTATTCCAGTATTATATGGTTGTTATGTGTTGTGTTGTTGATGATTGAGTATGGTTTGAGATTATACATATGCTATATGTTATTGTTGGGTATGATGTTTGAGTTGATACTGCCGTTGCTGAGTGTGTAGTCTGGTTAGGGTGAATAAATGCGTATTTACTTAACATTACATAATGTTGTATAATGCTTATTATATTGATTGAGGAACTCACCCTTACAACTATGTTTTCAGGTAACGAGCAGAGTTGAGTAGAAGCTAGTCCTTGGAGTCTAGTGTCGTCCTTAGTGGTCATGCTCTGGTAGATGTAACATCGGGAGGGGATGTTTGACTATGTTTTAATTTAGTTGTTGATCAACTTACATGTAATGTAGTACATGATTTGAATGTCGATATTTTGTGTCCGCTGCGAATTATGCAAAAGAGTCTTATTTTGATTAAATAAATGAGCATGACAGGATATTTTGATGATTGTTGTGAAATGATTGTGTGACACCCTTCGGGGCATAATTACTCTGATTTGATGTGTTATATATTTTAATTAAATATTTTGGGGTATTTAGAAGGGTGTTACATTCCTGAGTATTCCGGTCGTGTGAGGGGTAAGGGTTTTGGTGTGACTCCGTCGTCATTTTATAAAAAACCAAAAACAAAAATCCTACCAACAAAGAGGTGATGGACACCTTGGCGGAGTTAAGGGCACAAGTACTTGAACTGCAAAAGGAGAATGCAAGGTATAGAGAGGAAAGGTGCGGCTCCGAGGCAAAAGATACTAGTGACCGAGCTAGTATCAATTGTCAACCGAAATTTCCCGAGGTAATTATATATGTTATTATGAAATTAAAATAGCACTTTTTTACTTGACACATATACACGTTAACAATAACATTTATTATTGGTTTAGGGCATTACACCTTGTCAGCTGTATCTATCGTCACCAACTTATCGCATGGTTGGCAAGGGAAAAGTGCACAACACTTCGGGTGAATTACTTCACCATAATCCCCTCCCGATGGGATATATGAAAGTTTCGGTTGACCTTGTATTAGATACCGACGCGCTTCTACCATTACCTGACGTTGTTTCAGAGACAACGTTGATGCGAGAAGCAGTCGGATCCTTTGTTGGATGGCCGTCAGATCTAATTTTCCCAGATGCCGAGGTATATATGTTCTAAATGATTATGAATATTTAGTATTCACATTTCAATTCAGCTACAATTATGATATGTAATCAATCCTTATTACATGGTAATGTTAGACTCCTACAAGACCCACACATAAAGCTGGTAAAGGGATTTCAAGACGCATCGAGTCGGTTGCATCTCAAAAAGAGGTACAAATATATATACCCATTGAATTATATACGCAACGATTCTGTTGCATCACAAAAAGTCATGATTTAATTTATATGAATTTTTAGGTTCCCGGTCGAAAGTTGAAAAAAGCAGGTAACGATATTCCAACGACGTCCGGGACAAAATCTCAAATTATGATGCGTCTTGAGAAAATGGTGGAAGAGTCCGATATTATGCACGGCGCCATCCGTAGTGTAGATTTTGATGAAGGTGTTTTCGGATTTGCTCATTCCGAAATAATTGCAAAGGAGGACATGCAACAACTTTTTGAACACGAAGAATTGGGCATCGCTGTCATTCATACATACATATGGTACTCCGATCAATCTATTATTTACTTAGTTGAACAATTTATTTACACATTTCAATGAGTAGTCTAATGTTTATTATGTTTCTATTTAAGGTATATGTATGTAACATTGATGCGGGGAACTGAATTGTGTAACCGATTCAATTTTATTGCTGCTTCCCGTATCAACACAACGTTTATAACGAAAAATCCAACATCCGTAAAGAATGAACTAGTCGATAGATTCATGGCGGCCGACGATAATACTACACCCAGTTTGTATTTTTTACCGTTTAATTCTGGCAACGGGTTAGATTTTCTTTCTAATAATTTCATTCTAATCTATGTATATCTTTTACGTAGAAAATTTTCATGCATCTAAATTTTTGTTTTATTTTACAGTGGTCACTGGGTGTTGGTTGCTATGGATCTTTCGAGACTAATGGTGTATTATCTCGATTCGTTATCGGGTGATTGGAGTAAATATCCGAGTATGAAGAAGACGGTTGACGCGTAAGTGAAATTCCCCTAAATATTCGTGTGTATTTGTATATTTAATTATGTCTGTCAGATTGATCTCAATATACGTTTTTATTTTGTTAGGGCAATACTAAAATTTAGATCGAAAAAGAATTACCGTAATAGGAAGGACATTACCTGGGTCAGAGTTCAGGTATATATTAAGTATCTTATTTTTGCTTATAATAGTGTTTGTAAGAAATTAACTATATATATATTGTTTGTTTTTCTGTGTAGTGTCCTCAGCAAAACAATTCGGTCGATTGCGGATTTTTTGTATTGAGATTTATGAGAGATATCATTGCGTTGAATCGTATAGACATCCCAAAAATGGTATGGAATAATAACTTAGGGTTTATTTTAATATTATCGGATATTTCATCTAATTTGTTACTAAATCATGAATATGTTTTATTCTCTTAATTGTAGTACTTTGAGGAATACAAATCTTACTCAAGAGCTCATTTGGATGAAATGAAGGATGAATTGTGTCAATTCATTGTTGATCAAAGAATCATATAGCTAGGTTGTATATTGTTGTACATATATGTATGGAATGTTGTTGTTGTATGTTGTTGTTGTATATATGTTGTATATTGTTGTTGTACTTTTACTAAATCATGAATATGTTGTTGTATATTGTTGATCAAAGAATCATATATTAATGTCGTATATATGGAGGATTAATGTTGTATATAAATGGATTCATGTTGTATATATCAATGGATTAATGGTGTATAACATTGGATTAAAGGATGAAATCAATATGAATTTTACACTTTTGCAGCATGCGAACAGGTTACCAATTAAATATCCACTGTTTTTCAAACAATTTTTTTAAAAATAACTAACACTTTAGAGGGCGCTTTCTGTAGGAAGCGCCCTCTAAACACTTTACATTGACAACTTTAGAGGGCGCTTTGTCCAGAAAGCGCCCTCTAAACACTTTACATTGACAACTTTAGAGGGCGCTTTTTCCAGAAAGCGCCTTCTAAGGTGTCCCTTTATGGACCACTCCAGAGGGCGCTTTTTTCTGAAAGCGCACTATAATGTGGCCCTTAAAGGGCCACTTTAGACAACGCTTTCTCCAGGAAAACAAAGCGTTGTCTTTACCTATGCCAGCGCCACTTTAGAGGGCGCTTAAAAGCGCTGTTATAGGCCAAAATAAGCGCCCTCTTTTCCCTTATTTGGCGTAGTGGGGTGAGATAATAACCTCAGTGAGTTCCCTATCTTATGGGTCCAGTCGGCTCTATAAGGTTGTCTAATCAAAATCCAACTCAAGTCAACAAGGGAAAAAAGACTTAAGTGATAGGGAACTAACTCGCAAGGTATGGCAACATGCACCTGAGTTCTCGCAACTCAAACATGATCATTATTCAGATTCACGAAACATCAATCCCCGAGCGAACCTACGTCTAGGGTAAGCCCGGTTCATGCATGCTCGTATGATTCGATTTTTGCGGTAGATATCAAGTCCTCCATGAGTTCCAAACTCATTTCAGTAGACCGTCACCCGTATGGGCCTCTAACCCACTTAGGGTATCTTTCACCGTATGGGCCTCTAACCCACTTAGGTGTCCACCTTTCCCCCACGTCCACCATGGTTGGGGCTCAAACCCAATTGAGGCACGGATCATCGATCTCACATCCTATTGCTTACTCATCTAAGCATATCAAATAGAGATGTGCACCACTAAGGGAAAAACATTCTGAATACATGATCGGTTCCATAAATCATAACAAGATTCATCAATCACATGTGACTTCATTCACCAAAATACACAAACAATAACAAGGCATGTTCCATAAAAAGTGTTTCATTCTCAACTATGGAAACCATTCATCCACGACCTCCACATAAGTGGCGTATGAATGAATATCGTCTTCTAAGGTTATCTAAGTTATAAACCTAACTTATGGCCTAATACCAATCCTAAGTTAACTCACTAGATTCATTATGTAATTTTCACAATTAACATGGATTCAATACAAGCATAGCATCACAATTGATTAATGGTTGATGAAAAGAATTTAGAACATCAAAGAAATGGGTTTTTTAAGTGTTTGGCATAAGTCAATCGATTAGTTAGGGAATCCCAATCGATTGGTTCCTCTCAATTTCTGTTTTTCAAAGTTTTCAAAGGATCAATTCCTCAGTGTCAATCGATTGGCTCACGAAAAATTTACAGTTTTCCGAAACAGAAAGTTTGTGCAATCGATTGGAGTCCCCTGTCAATCATTTGGTCCTGCTAAAATTTCATTATCTGTAAAACAAAAGGGTTGTGCAATCGATTGGAGATAGGGACCAATCGATTGGTCCCAACACATTTCCACTTTTCACTTCACAGAAACTCCATTTCCTCTGTTACTCCATTTCTACCAAATCACACACTTCTTCTTCCGAGAAAACCCATCATACCACATGCTCATATACACATATATATATATATATATATATATATATATATATATATATATATATATATAATATATATATATATATATATATATATATATATATATATATATATATATATATCAAGGGTTTCAAGTTCATCACCATAACCAAACATTTAGCCACAACAATTATGAAGAACATATCAAAGCACATGTTCATAGAAATCAACAAACTAAAGAGAAAACATTCATCATATATCATGGATTCTTATGATTCATCTATGATTCTACAACCTAAATTTATAGAATATTAGGGTTTCTAACTAGAACCCACCTCAAGAAATGTAAGAGGAGAAGTTGTTGAGGATGAGATGATGATATGAAGATGATGGTGATGATTCCAAGCTCTTGATTTCTCCAAGCTTTTCTTCTTCTTCTTCTTCTCTACTAGCTTGTTTCCTCTTCTTATCTTGAGCTTATTCCTTCTATCTATTCACTTGTCTGATGCAAAGAGAAAAGAAATGGCACAAGGGTAGTTGGTAAAAGACCACTTGTGAGAAAATGTGGACGACAAGCCATGGAGCATTTGTGTGGTTAGAAAGTGGTTACTAGTAGTAACAAATATCTCAAGTGACACTATACTTGTAATATTTGTTCTACTAGAGCTATTGACCCATTATTAGTGTTACCAAAATCTCTCAATTAATAAAAGGTCAGTCCCAATTAATATTAATTAATTCAACCTGAACTCACTATTTACTCAATTTATCCCAATTGATAACTTTTAGAGCATATAGGAACTCAATTGATTTCAATTAATAGGGATTTGGGTATTTAAGGAAATACGGGGTGTCACAATGATGAAGAAACCTAAAATTTGGTGATGGAGAAGAAAAATATTAATTTTTTTACATGTAATATGCCATAATACAATGTGAATATGACAAATACAAATAATATTGAGCTTTAATACGTAATTTCACTTATTAACCGTTATATATAACATGAATCATTAATTTATAATCCTTTAACTTTGTTACTTAGTGATGAAGAAACCTAAAATTTGGTGATGCAGAAGAAAATTATAGAATTTATTTACAAATAATATACCATAATACAATGTGAATATGCCGAATACAAATAATATTGATCTTATTATGTAGTTTCACTTGTTACCCATTTATATATAATATGAATCATTCATTTATATTTTTTTAACTTTGTTTCTTAGTGATGAAGAAACCTAAAATTTGGTGATGGGGAAGAAAAATATTGAATTTTCTCTACATATAATAAACCATAATACAATGTGAATATGGCAAATACAAATAATATTGAGTTTTATTACGTAATTTCACTTATTAATCATTTATATATAATATGAATCATTAATTTATAATCCTTTAACTTTGTTACTTAGTGATAAAGAAATCTGAAATTTGGTGATGGATAAGAAAATTATTGAATTTATGTACATATTATATACCATAATACAATGTGAATATGCCGAATACAAATAATATCGATCTTGATTATGTAATTTCAGTTGTTACCATTTTATATAAAATATGAATCATTCATTTAAAGTTTTTTCAATTTGTTGCTTAGTGATGAAGAAACCTAAAATTTGGAGTTGGAGAAGAAAAATATTAATTTTTTTACATATAATATACCATAATACTGTGTGAATATGACGAATACAAAATATTATTGAGCTTTAATACGTAATTTCACTTATCAACCGTTTAAATATAATATGAATAATTAATTTATAATCCTTTAACTTTGTTACTAGGTGATGAAGAAACCTAAAATTTAGTGATGGAGAAGAAAATTATAGAATTTATTTACAAATAATATACCATAATACAATGTGAATATGCCAAATACAAATAATATTGATCTTAATTTTGTAGTTTCACTTGTCACCCATTTATATATAATATGAATTATTCATTTATAGTTTTTTAACTTTGTTTCTTAGTGATGAATAAACCTAAAAGTTTGTGATAGAGAAGAAAAATATTGAATTTTTTTTACATATAATAAACCATAATACAATGTGAATATGGAGAATACAAATAATATTGAGCTTTATTATGTAATTTCAATTATTAACCATTTATATATAATATGAATCATTAATTTATAGTCCTTTAACTTTGTTACTTAGTGATGAAGAAACCTAAAATTTGGTGATGGAGAAGAAAACTAATGAATTTATTTACATATAACATACCATAATACAATGTGAATATGCCGAATACAAATAATATTGATTTTGATTATGTAATTTCTCTTGTTACCCATTTATATATAATATGAATGATTCATTTATAGTTTTTTTAACTTTGTTGCTTAGTTATGAAGAAACCTAAAATTTGGTTATGGATAAGAAAAATATAATTTTTTTTACATATAATATACCATAATACAATGTGAATATGACGAATTCAAATAATATTGAGCTTTATTATGTAATTTCATTTATTAACCATTTATATATAATTTGAATCATTAATTTATAGTCCTTTAACTTTGTTACTTAGTGATGAAGAAACCTAAAATTTGGTGATGGAGAAGAAAAATATTGAATTTATTTACATATAACATACCATAATACAATGTGAATATGCCGAATACAAATAATATTGATCTTGATTATGTAATTTCTCTTGTTACCCATTTATATATAATATGAATGATTCATTTATAGTTTTTTAACTTTGTTGCTTAGTTATGAAGAAACCTAATATTTGGGGATGGAGAAGAAAAATGTAAATTTCTTTTTACATCTAATACACCATAATACAATGTGAATATGACAAATTCAAATAATATTGAGCTTTATTATGTAATTTCATTTATTAACCATTTATATATAATATGAATCATTAATTTATAGTCCTTTAACTTTGTTACTTAGTGATGAAGAAACCTAAAATTTGGTGATGGAGAAGAAAATAATTGAATTGATTTAGATATAATATACCATAATACAATATGAATATGCCGAATACAAATAATATTGATCTTGATTATGTAATTTCAGTTTTTACCCATTTATATATAATATGAATCATTCATTTATACTTTTTTCACTTTATTTCTTAGTGATGAATAAATCTAAAATTTGGTGATAGAGAAGAAAAATATTATATTTTTTTACATATAATCTACCATAATACAGTATGAATATGACAAATTCAAATAAAATTGAGCTTTATTACGTAATTTCACTTATTAACCATTTATATATAATATGAATCATTAACTTATAATCCTTTAACTTTGTTACTTAGTGATGAAGAAACCTAAAATTTGGTGATGGAGAAGAAAATTATTGAATTTATTTAAATATAATATACCATAATACAATGTGAATATGCCGAATACAAATAATATTGATCTTGATTATGTAGTTTCACTTGTTACCCATTTATATATAATATGAAACATTCATTTATAGTTTTTAAACTATGTTTCTTAGTGATGAAGAAACCTAAAATTTGGTGATGGAGAAGAAAAATGTTTAATATTTTTTACAAATAATATACCATAATACAATGTGAATATGATGAATACAAATAATATTGAGCTTTATTATGAAATTTCTCTTATTAACCATTTATATATAAAATAAATAATTAATTTATAGTCCTTTGACTTTGTTACTTAGTGATGAAGAAACCTAAAATTTGGTGATGGAGCAGAATATTATTGAATTTATTTACATATAATATACTATAATACAATGTGGATATGCTGAATACAAATAATATTGATCTTGATTATGTAATTTCACTTGTTACCCATTTATATATAATATGAATCATTCATTTATAGTTTTTTCTCTTTGTTGCTTAGTGATAAAGAAACCTAAAATTTGGTAATGGAGATAAAAAATATTAAACGTTTTACATATAAGATACCATATTATAGTGTGAATATGACAAATACAAATAAAATTGAGCTTTATTACATAATTTTACTTTAAACCATTTATATATAATATGAATCATTAATTTATAGTCTTTTAATTATGTTACTTAGCGATGAAGAAACCTAAAATTTGGTGATGGAGAAGAAAATTATTGAATTTATTTACATGTAATAAACCAAAATATAATGTGAATATGCCGAATACAAATAATATTGATCTTGATTATGTAATTTCCCTTGTTACCCATTTATAAATAATATGAATCGTTCATTTATAGTTTTTGCACTTTGATGCTTAGTGATGAAGAAATCTAAAATTTGGGGATGGAGAAGAAAAATATTGATTTTTTTTACATATAATAAACCATAATACAATGTGAATATGGCGAATACAAATAATATTGAGCTTTATTATGTAATTTCAATTATTAACCATTTATATATAATATGAATCAATAATTTGTAGCCCTTTAACTTTGTTACTTAGTGGTGAAGAAACCTAAAATTTGGTGATGGAGAAGAAACTATTTTTTTTTACATATAATATACCATAATCTAGTGTAAATATGACAAATACAAATAAAATTGAGCTTTATTACGCAATTTCACTTATTAACCGTTTATATATAATATGAATCATTAATTTATAATCCTTTAACTTTGTTACTTAATGATGAAGAAACCTAAAATTTGGTGATGGAGAAGAAAATTATAGAATTTATTTACATATAATATACCATAATACAATGTGAATATGCCGAATACAAATAATATTGATCTTGATTATGTAGTTTCACTTGTTACCCATTTATATATAATATGAATCATTCGTTTATAGTTTTTTAACTTTGTTTCTTAGTGATGAAGAAACCTAAAATTTGGTGATGGGGAAGAAAAATATTAATTTTTTAAACATATAATATAGCATAATACAATGTGAATATGGCGAATACAAATAATATTGAGCTTTATAATGTAATTTCACTCATTAACCATTTATATATAATATGAATCATTCATTTATAGTCCTTTAACTTTGTTACTTATTGATGAAGAAACCTAAAATTTGGTGATGGGGAAGAAAATTATTGAATTTATTTACATATAATATACCATAATTGTAATAACCCCGTATGTCCTTAAATACTCAGATTCCCATTATTTTAGATCAATTGAGTTTCTACGTGCTCTATAAGTTATTAGTTGGGATAAATAGGGTAAATAGTGAATTCAGATTGACTTAATTAATATTAATTGGACTGACCTTTTATTAATTGGGATATTTTGGTAACACTAATAATGGTTCAATAGCTCTAGTAGAACAAACTTTACAATATAGTGCTACTTGGGATATTTGTTACTACCGATAACCTTTTTCTAACCACATGTTTCTTGTGGCAAATAATGGACACATGCTTTTATCTCTCACCCAACTACCCTTGTACCACCACTTAATTTGCTCTATGTATCAGACAGACTAGAGAGAAAGTAGAAGCTCAAGAGAAGAAGAGGAAAACAAGCTAGTAGAGAAGAAGAAGAAGAAAATCTTGGAGAAATCAAGAGCTCAGAATCATCACCATCATCTTCATATCATCATCTCATCCTCAACAACTTCTCGTCTTCCTTTATTGAGGTAGGTTCTACTTAAAAACCATAGGATTTCTAGTGTTTAGGGTTTGTAGAATTATATATGAATTATAAGAATCCATGTTATATGATGAATGTTTTCTCTCGATTATGTTGATTTCCATGAGCAAGTGCTTTGATATACTCTTCATGATTGTTGTGACTAAATGATTGGTTGTGGTTGTGGTTATGAACTTGAAACCAATGATATATATGTGTATATAAGTATGTTGTATGATAGATTTTGTTGGAAGAAGAAGTGTGTCTATCTGTTAGAAAAGAAACAAAGTTATGCAGGTGGAAATCCAAGTGATATAGAAAGCATTTTTGTGAACATGATAAGGACCGATCGATTGGTCCTGGGATTTTCCTCCAAGCGAATCGATTGGACACACTCTTAAAGTTGGAAAATATGAGTTTTTATGAGAACCAATCGATTGATACAATCCTCCAATCGATTGTACAAACTTTCTATTTTGCAGAAAAAGAATTTTTAGCAGAACCAATTGATTGACAAGGGATTACAATAGATTGCACAAACTTTATGTTTTGGAAAACTGGAAATTTTTGTGGTGCCAATCGATTGACATTGAGGATCAATCGATTGATCCTCTGTATTCTTTGAAAAACAGAAATATGAGAGGAGCCAATCGATTGGGCTTCCCTAACCAATCAATTGGCTTATCCCAAACACTTCAAAATTCATTTCTTAAATGTTTCTATGTGCATTCCTCCAACCATTAATCAATTGTGATGCTATGCTTGTATTGAATCCATGTTAAACGCAAAAATTACATGATGAATCTATTGAGTTAGCCTATGGATTAGTATTAAGCCATAAGTTAGACTCATAACTTAGATAATGTTAGAAAGCGGAATTTATTCGTACGATGCTTATGTGGAGGTCGTGAACGAATGGTTGCCATAGTTGAGAGTGAGACGCTTTGTATGGAACATGTCATGTTATTATTTGTGTATTTTGGTGAATTAAGTCACTTGTGATTGATGAGTCTTGTTATGATTTATGGAACTGATCGTGTATTCAGAATGTTTTGCCCATGGTGGTGCACATCTATATTTGATATGCTTAGATGAGTAAGCAATAACATGTGAGACCGATGATTTGTGCCTCAATTGGGTTTGAGCCCCAACCACGGCTGACACGGGGGAAAGGTGGACACCTAAGTGGGTTAGAGTCTTATACGGTGAAAGATACCCTAAGTGGATTAGAGTCCCATACGGGTGACGGTCGCTTGAAATGAGTTTGGAACTCATATAGGACCTGATATCCACCGCGAAAGTCGAATCATACGAGCATGCATGAACTGGGCTTGCCCTAGACGTAGGTCCGCTCAGAGATTGATGTTTCGTGAATCTGAATATGATCTTATTTTGAGTTGCAAGAACTCAGGTGCATGTTGCCATACATTGCGAGTTAGTCCATCATCACTTAAGTCTTCTTTCCCTTGTTGACTTAAGTTGGATATTGATTAGAAAACCCTGTAGAGCCGAGTGGACCCATAGGATAGGGAACCCACTGAGATTATTATTTCACCATACATTGTTGATTGTTTTTTAGGTGGTTCTGAGCAGGCGAAGGGTAAGGACAAGATAGAGTGATGTCTTGCTTACCTGATGTTTGGATGGCTACTTCGTTGTGTATATATTTTTGAGATCATTGTATAATGATCTAGCTCATCGTTTTTATTTTGGGCACTTTTGTGTTTGTTTTGTGCCATGTTATGTTTCTTTTGGGCATGTAAATATGTACATTGTTGTCGCTGGACGCTTATGTATTTCAGTACCAGTATTACACTATCTATAATATCTATTCTAGACATATATTAAATGTGGGTGTTACAATTGGTATCAGAGCAGATCGTATCCTCGACCTAGCCATGAGATATTATAAGTATTTCTTTCTGCCTCATATGTGAGTTGTCATCATTGTCCTTGATGTTATATTCATAGTATTGAGCCTGATCAACTTAATTCTATTTGTATGACATTCATGACCATGGCTGACAGACGCAGACGTTGTGCTAGACCCAGAACTCAGAATTCAGACTCTGAACCACCAATTGGTAGTGAAGATTTTCAATGGCTTCAGTTTGTGCAACAGATGTAACAACAACATAATCAATTCATGCAACATATGATGCAACAGTGGAATGGTGGTCTTCATCCTCAAGGGGTTCCACAAGAAGCTGCAGGTGGTAGTTTCTAGGATTTTTTTCGCATGAATCCTCCTGAATTTCATGGTGGATTAAATCATGTGAAGGCTCATGAGTGGATAACCAACATGGAAAGGATTTTTCAGATAGTGCATTGCAGTGAAGAGAATAAAGTTGTATTTGCTTCTCACATGATGAAGGGTCCTGCTTTGAGATGGTGGGAGAGTGCTTCGACTCTTATGACCAATCAAGGAGTACCTAGGGATTGGGAGCATTTTAAGACTACTTTCCTGGATAAGTATTTTCCTAGCTCTTTGAGGACTTAGAAAGAATTTGAGTTTCAGCAGCTTAGAGAGGGTACTATGACAGTAGATGCGTACGCTGAGAAGTTTGAAGATATGGATCCTTATTTTAGACAGGCCGAGTACGCACTAGATGAGAAATGGAAGATCGGTCAATTCCTTTTTGGTTTGAAAGGTGAAATTTCTCATAGTGTTTCTCAAAGGGAATTCACTACTTATGCTGAATTATTAAGGCAATGCTATGTGGCTGAGAACAGTTTGAAGAAAGTTCAAGAAGATAGGGATCAATATAGGAGTGGACAAAAGGACCAAGGGAGGCCAGGTAACCAGTTTAGGCCTAGACCTTAAGCTTTCAAGGGGAAACAAGTGCAACATGAAAAACCCAACCATCCTCTGCAATGTCAAGTATGTAAGAGGTCTCATTTTGGAAGATGTGTTGGAAGTGGAATTAAGTGTTTTACTTGTCAGAGGAAGGGACACATGGCTAGGGATTATCCTCAGAATAAGAATCAGATGCAGGGGAGGAGCACCGGTCGAGTTTATACTTTGGATGCAAGGAAGGCTAAGAGCAACAATGCCTTAATTGCGGGTATGTGTCTCGTCAATGATCATCCTTGTTTTGTATTGTTTGATTGTGGGGCAACACACTTTTTGTATCAATTTAGTGCATGAAGCGTCTTGGCTTGCAAGCAATTCCCTTGTCTCCTCCTATGGTGGTTACCACCGCCATGGATGATGTGGTTGAGACACCGTTGATTTGTGAAAATTGTTCGCTCTTGGTGAATGGTAGAATTTTCCAGATTGATCTTATTTGTTTACCACTTAAAAAGGTTGATATGGTTTTGGGGATGGATTGGCTTTCTGCCAGTTCGGTGTTTATTGGATGTGAAGAGAAGTTGATTATCATTCCATCTAGCGAAGCTACTCCAAATGATGTATTAACTACTATCTTGGAAGGTGCGGTTGGCATGGTTAATTTCTTATTTAAGAAGGAAAAGTCAGTTTTCTTGGTTCTCACCAAGGAATCTAGCGACAATCTGAATGTTACACAAATTCCTATTGTTTGTGAATTTCTAGAAGTTTTCCCGGAGGATGTCACTTCTCTTCCTCCTGAAAGGGAAGTGGAATTCTCTATTGATCGGATACTTGGGACGACTCCAATCTCTGTTTCTCCGTATCGTATGGTGTCACTCGAGTTGAGAGAGTTGAAGGATCAATTGGAAGAGTTGTTAACCAAGCATTTCATCCGACCTAGTGTCTCACCATGGGGAGCTCTAGTGTTATTAGTAAAGAAGAAGGATGGTAGTATGCGATTGTGTATTGATTATCGCCAATTGAATAAAGTCACCATTAAGAACAACTATCCTCTGCCTAGGATAGACGATTTGGTAGATCAGTCGAAAGGAGATTGTGTGTTCTCGAAGATTGATTTACGATCGGGCTATCATCAAATAAGAGTTAAGAATTTGGATGTACCAAAGACCGCATTTAGAACCCGATATGGCCATTATGAGTTTCTTGTAATGCCTTTTGGTGTGACGAATGCCCCTGCTATTTTCATGGACTATATCAATCGGATATTTCAACCTTACTTGGACCAATTAGTGGTGATCTTTATTGATGACATTCTTATTTATTCCCGTACTCCCCAAGAGCACGGAGAACACCTAAGGATTGTTATGTCAGTACTGCAAGAGAAGCAACTTTTTGCCAAGTTAAGTAAGTGTGAATTTTGGATGAATGAAGCGAAGTTTCTTGTCCATGTGATATCACAAGGAGGAGTATCAGTGGATCCATCTAAAGTCGAAGCAGTTATTAATTGGGAAAGACTGAAGAACGCTTCCGAAGTCAGAAGTTTCTTAGGTTTGGCAGGTTACTATCGAAGGTTTATAAAGGGATTTTCATAGATAGCCTTACCAATGACTAGACTTACCCGAAAGGAAATTTCTTTTAAATGGGATTCGAAGTGTGAGCAGAGTTTCATGAGTTTGAAGGAAAAACTAACAACTTCTCCTGTTTTAATCATCCCTGATCCTAGTAAGTCTTATGAAGTATTTTGTGATGCCTCTAAGAAAGGATTAAGAGGGGTGTTAATGCAGAGTGGTCAGGTTGTAGCTTATGCCTTTCGTCGGTTGAAGCCTCATGAAGATAACTATCCTACTCATGACCTTGAACTAGCTGTTGTTGTTTTTACATTGAAGGTGTGGCGACATTACTTGTATGGAATGCGTTTTGAGATGTTTAGCGATCACAAGAGTTTGAAATACTTATTTGACCTGAAAGAGTTAAACATGAGATAGAGGAGATGGATGGAGTATTTGAAAGACTTCGATTTTGAACTTAAGTATCACCTGGGAAAGGGAATAAGGTTGCATATGCCTTAAGTCGGAAAGAGATGCATAAAGCTGAGTTAATGATGTTAGAATACACATTGTTAGAAAAGTTCCGAGATATTAGTCTTCAATTTAGTTGGACGCATGATGGGGTGATAATGGGAAACTTGAATGTTACTTCTAACCTAAGCGAAAAGATCCGGAAAGGACAAATGATGGATGAGAAGTTGCAAGAGATGTCGACTCGACCAGGTTTCGCTTAGTCACCGGATGGAGTTATTCTGTTTAATCAAAGGATTTGTGTTCCAAATGATGCCGAGCTGAAAAGAAAAGTTTTAGAGGAAGGCCACAAGGGGGCATTTACCATCCACCTAGGTTCATCAAAGACGTATCAAGACTTGAAGAAGGATTGCTGGTGGCCTGGAATGGAGAGGGATATTGCAGAGTATGTGTCATAATGCATAGTATGCCAGCAAGTAAAGATCGAACATCAGAAGTCAGGTGGTTTATTATGACCTTTGGAGATTCCAGTTTGGAAATGGGATAGTATTTCAATGGATTTTGCAGTAGGGTTACCTCGGACCCAGGGTGGTTATGATTCGATTTGGGTGATTGTGGATCGGTTAACTAAGTCCGTGCACTTCTTGGTCGTGAAGACTACTTACAAGGCAAGTCATCTTGCATGGTTGTTCATTTCAGAAATCGTAAGACTACATGGTGTTCCAACCAGTATTGTGTGTGACCGAGATCCAAAGTTTACTTCAAGATTTTGGAAGGCATTCCAACAAGCTATGGGATCAAAATTATGTTTGAGTACGTCTAATCATCCTCAAATAGATGGTCAGACTGAGAGGATGATACATACACTAGAGGATATGTTAAGAGCTTGCGTACTTGAAAGTGGAGGAAATTGGAAGGAGATCTTACCATTGATTGAATTCTCATATAACAATAGTTATCATGCAAGTATCGGGATGGCTCCTTATGAAGCCTTGTATGGATGGAAATGTAGGACGCCTTTGTGTTGGACAGAAATTGGTGAAGAAAGGATCTTAGGACCGAAGATTATTCAAGAGACTACGGAAAAGATAAGGGTGGTTCGTGATAAAATACATAAAGCACAAGATCGCCAAAAGAGCTATGCAGATCACAGGAGAAGACCATTGGAATTTGATGAAGGTGATCATGTATTTTTGAAGGTGACTCCAAGATTGAGATTGAAAGGACCGTTTAAGTCACGAA
Organism: Lathyrus oleraceus; assembly: GCF_024323335.1. Taxonomy (NCBI): domain Eukaryota; kingdom Viridiplantae; phylum Streptophyta; class Magnoliopsida; order Fabales; family Fabaceae; genus Lathyrus; species Lathyrus oleraceus. Next base: position 538,598,650 of record NC_066585.1, on the reverse strand, counting down.
AGCTAAGCCTGAGATACATAGGGCCATACCAGATTATAGAGAGGATCAGAGAAGTAGCCTAAAAATTAGCCTTACCACCTTCTCTATCAGAAATGCATGACATTTTTCACGTATCTCAATTTCGAAAGTTCATTTCAGGCTCACTTCAGCCTATTCTTCTAGATTCAATAGAAGTAGAAGCAAACCTAACCTTCAAACCTCTACCAAGTCGTATTGCAGGACGAGAAGTTAAGGTATTAAGGAATAAGGAGATCCCTCTTGTTAAGGTTCAGTGGGATGAATCACATCTAGGCGATGCTACCTAGGAACTGGAGTCAGAGATGCGAGAAGCTTACCCTCATCTCTTCCAGGTAATATTTAACTTCGAGGACGAATTTTTATTTAAGGAAGGAGGATGTAATACCTCGTATTTCCTTAAATACTCAGATTCCCATTAATTGAGATCAATTGAGTTCCTATGTGCTCTATAAGTTATCAGTTGGGATAAATAGGGTAAATAGTTAATTCAGATTGACTTAATTAATATTAATTGGGACTGACCTTTTATTAATTGGGATATTTTGGTAAGACTAATAATGGGTCAATAACTCTAATAGAACAAATATTACAAGTATAGTGCTACTTGGGATATTTGTTACTACCGATAACCTTTTTCTAACCACATGTTTCTTGTGGAAAATGGTGGCCACATGTTTTATCTCTCACCCAACTACCCTTGTACCACCACTTCATTTGCTATATGTATCAAACAAACTAGAGAGAAAGAAGAAGCTCAAGAGAAGAAGAGGAAAACAAGCTAGTATAGAAGAAGAAGAAGAAAAACTTGGCAAAATCAAGAGCTTGGAATCATCACCATCATCTTCATATCATCATCTCATCCTCAAAAACTTCTCCTCTTTCATTTCTTGAGGTGGGTTCTAGTTAGAAACCCTAGGATTTCTAGAGTTTAGGGTTGTAGAATCATAGATGAATTATAAGAATCCATGCTATATGATGAATGTTTTCTCTTGATTATGTTGATTTCCATGAACAAGTGCTTTGATATACTCTTCATGATTGTTGTGACTAAATGATTGGTTGTGGTTGTGGTTATAAACTTGAAACCCATGATATATATGTGTATATAAGTATGTTGTATGATGGATTTTGTTGGAAGAAGAAGTGTGTCTATCTGTTAGAAAAGAAACAAAGTTATGCAGGTGGAAATCCAAGTGATACATAAATCATTTTTGTGAACATGATAAGGACCAATCGATTGGTCCTGGGCTTTTCCTCCAAGCCAATCGATTGGACACACTCTCAAAGTTGGACAATATGAGTTTTTATGAGAACCAATCGATTGATACAATCCTCCAATCGATTGCACAAACTTTCTATTTTGCAGAAAAGGAAATTTTAGCATAACCAATCGATTGACAAGGGATTACAATCGATTGCACAAACTTTCCGTTTTGGAAAACTGGAAATTTTTGTGGTGCCAATCGATTGGCACTGAGGATCAATCGATTGATCCTCTGTATTCTTTGAAAAACAAAAATGTGAGAGGAGCCAATCGATTGGGCTTCCCTAACCAATCAATTGGCTTATGCCAAACACTTCAAAATTCATTTCTTAAATGTTTCTAAGTGCATTCCTCTAACCATTAATCAATTGTGATGCTATGCTTGTATTGAATCCATGTTAAATGCGAAAATTACATGATGAATCTAGTGAGTTAGCCTATGGATTAGTATTAAGCCATAAGTTAGACTCATAACTTAGATAACGTTAGAAAGCGACATTCATCCGTACGGCGCTTATGTGGAGGTCGTGAATGAATGGTTGCCATAGTTGAGAGTGAGACGCTTTGTATGAAACATGCCATGTTATTGCTTGTGTATTTTGCTGAATAAAGTCACCTGTTATTGATGAATCTTGTTATGATTTGTGGAATCGATCATGTATTCAGAATGTTTTGCCCTTGGTGGTACACATCTCTATTTGATATGCTTAGATGAGTAAGCAATAGGATGTGAGACCGATTATTCGTGCCTCAGTTGGGTTTGAGCCCCAACCACGGCGGACGTGAGGGAAAGGTGGACACCTAAGTGGGTTAGAGTCCCATACGGTGAAAGATACCCTAAGTGGGTTAGAGTCCCATATGGGTGACAGACGCTTGAAATGAGTTTGGAACTCATAGAGGACCCGATATCCACCGCGAAAGTCAAATCATACGAGCATGCATGAACTGGGCTTGCCCTAGACGTAGGTCCGCTCAAGGATTGATGTTTCGTGAATCTGAATAATGATCTTGTTTTGAGTAGCAAGAACTCAGGTGCATGTTGCCATACATTGCGAGTTAGTTCCCCATCACTTAAGTCTTCATTCCCTTGTTGACTTAAGTTGAATATTGATTAGAAAACCCTGTAGAGCCGACTGGACCCATAGGATAGGGAACCCACTAAGATTATTATCTCACCCCACGTTGTTGATTGTTTTTCAGGTGGTTCTGAGCAGGCGAAGGGTAAGGACAAGATAGAGTGATATCCTGCTTACCCGATGATTGGATGGCTACTCCGCCGTGTATATATTTTTGAGATCATTGTATAATTATCTAGCTCCTAGTTTTTATTTTGGGCACTTTTGTGTATGTTTTATGCCATGTTATGTTTCTTTTGGGCATGTAAATATGTACATTGTTGCCGCTATGCGCTTATGTATTTCAGTACCAGTATTACACTATGTATAATATGTATTATAGACATATACTATATGTGGGTGTTACTATAATACAATGTGAATATGCCGAATACAAATAATATTGACCTTGATTATGTAATTTCACTGGCTACCCATTTATATATAATATGAATCATTCATTTATAGTTTTTTAACTTTGTTGCTTAGTGATGAAGAAACCTAATATTTGGTGATGGAGAAGAAAAATATTAATTTTTCTTTTTACATATAATATACCATAATACAATGTGAATATGAAGAAAAAAAATAATATTGAGCTTCATTATGTAATTTCACTTATTAACCATTTATATATAATATGAATCATTAATTTATAGTCCTTTAACTTTGTTACTTAGTGATGAAGAACCTAAATTTTTTGAGATAGAGAAGAAAATTATTGAATTTATTTACATATAATATAGCATAATACAATGTGAATATGCCGAATAGAAATAATATTGATCTTGATTATGTAATTTCACTTGCTACCCATTTATATATAATATAAATCATTCATTTATAGTTTTTTCACTTTGTTGCTTAGTGATGAAGAAACCTAAAATATGGTGATGGAGAAGAAAAATATTAAGTTTTTTTTATATATAATATACCATAATACAATGTGAATATGACGAATACAAATAATATTGATCTTGATTATGTAATTTCACTTGTTACCCATTTATATATAATATGATTCATTCATTTATAGTCCTTTAACTATGTTACTTAGTGATGAAGAAACCTAAAATTTGGTGATGGAGAAGAAAATTATTGAATTTATTTACATATAATATACCATAATAAAATGTGAATATGCCGAATACAAATAATATTGATCTTGATTATGTATTTTCACTTGTTACCCATTTATATATAATATGAATCATTCATTTATAGTTTTTTCACTTTGTTGCTTTGTGATGAAGAAACCTAAAATTTGGTATTGGAGAAAAAAATATTTTTTTTTTACATATAATATACAATAATACAATTTGAATATGATGAATACAAATAATATTGAGCTTTATTACGTAATTTCACTTATTAACCATTTATGTATAATATGAATCATTAATTTATAGTCCTTTAATTTTTTTACTTGGTGATGAAGAAACCTAAAATTTGGTGATGGAGAAGAAACTTATTGAATTTATTTAGATATAATATACCATAATAAAATGTGAATAAGCCGAATACAAATAATATTGATCTTGATTATGTGATTTCACTTGTTACCCATTTATATATAATATGAATCATTCATTTATAGTTTTTTCACTTTGTAGCTTAGTGATAAAGAAACCTAAAATTTGGTGATCGAGAAGAAAAATATTTTTTTATTACATATAATATACCATAATACATTGTGAATATGACGAATACAAATAAAATTGAGTTTTATTATGTAATTTCACTTACTAACCATTTATATATAATATGAATCATTAATTTATAGTACTTTAACTTTGCTACTTAGGGATGAAGAAACCTAAAATTTGGTGATGGAGAAGAAAATTTTTTTTTTTTTACATATAATATACCATAATACAGTGTGAATATGACAAATGCAATTATAATATAGCTTTATTACGTAATTTCACTTATTAATCGTTTATATATAATATGAATCATTAATTTATAATCCTTTAAATTTGTTACTTAGTGATGAAGAAACCTAAAATTTGGTGATGGGGATGAAAATTATATCATTTATTTATATATAATATGAATCATTAATTTATAATCCTTTAAATTTGTTACTTTGTTACAATGTGAATATGCCGAATACAAATAATATTGATCTTAATTATGTAGTTTCAGTTGTTGCCCATTTATATTTAATATGAATCATTTATTTAAAGTTTTTTTAACTTTGTTTCTTAGTGATTAAGAAACCTAAAATTTGGTGATGAAGAAGAAAAATATTGAGTTTTTTTACATATAATATACCATAATACAGTGTGAATATGACAAATACAATTACAATTGAGCTGTATTACGTAATTTCACTTATTAACCATTTATATATAATATGAGTAATTAATTTATAGTCCTTCAACTTTGTTACTTAGTGATGAAGAAACCTAAAATTTGATGATGAAGAAGAAAACTAATGAATTTATGTACATATAATATACCATAATACAATGTGAATATGCTGAATACGAATAATGTTGATCTTGATAATGTAAATTCACTTGTTACCTATTTATATATATTATGAATCATTCATTTATAGTCCTTTAACTTTGTTACTTAGTGATGAAGAAACATAAAATTTGGTGATGGAGAAGAAAATTATTGAATTTAGTTTTCTTAGGGATGAAGAAACCTAAAATTTGGTGATGGAGAAGAAAAATATAGAGTTTTTTTTACATATAATATACCATAATACAATGTGAATATGGCGAATACAAATAATATTGAGTTTTATTATGTAATTTCACTTATTAACCATTTATATATAATATGAATAATAAATTTATAGTCCTTCAACATTGTTACTTAGTGATGAAGAAACCTAAAATTTGGTGATGGAGAAGAAAATTATTGAATTTATTTACATATAATATACCATAATACAATGTGAATATGCCGAATACAAATAATATTTATCTTGATTATGTAATTTAAGTTGTTACCCGTTTATATATAATATGAATCATTCATTTATATTTTTTTGACTTTGTTCCTTAGTGATGAAGAAACCTAAAATTTGGTGATGGAGAAGAAAATCATATCGTTTATTTACATATAGTATACCATAATACAATGTGAATATGCCGAATACAAATAATATTGATCTTGATTATGTAGTTTCAGTTGTTACCCATTTATATATAATATGAATCATTCATTTGTAGTTTTTTAAATTTGTTTCTTAGAGATGAAGAAACCTAAAATTAGGTGATGGAGAAGAAAAATATTTAATTTTTTTTTACATATAATATACCGTAATACAATGAGAATATGGCGAATACAAATAATATTGGTCTTGATTATGTAATTTCACTTATTAACCATTTATATATAATGTGAATCATTAATTTATAGTACTTCAACTTTGTTACTTAGTGATGAAGAAACCTAAAATTTGGTGATGGAGAAGAAAATTATTGAATTTATTTACACATAATATACCATAATACAATGTGAATATGCCTAATAGAAATAATATTGGTCTTGATTATGTAATTTCACTTGTTACCCATTTATATATAATATGAATCATTCATTTATAATTTTTTTTGACTTTGTTGCTTAGTGATGAAGAAACCTAAAATTTGGTGATGGAGAAAAAATATTTTTTTTTTACATATAATATACCATAATACAATGTGAATATGATGAATACAAATAATATTGAGCTTTATTACGTAATTTCACTTATTAACCATTCATGTATAATATGAATCATTAATTTATAGTCATTTAATTTTGTTACTTGGTGATGAAGAAACCTAAAATTTGGTGATGGAGAAGAAAGTTATTCAATTTATTTACGTATAATATACCTTAATACAATGTGAATATGCCGAATACAAATAATATTGAACTTGATTATATAATTCCACTTGTTACCCATTTATATATAATATGAATCATTCATTTATAGTTTTTTCACTTTGTTGCTTAGTGATGAAGAAACCTAAAATTTGGTGATCGAGAAGAAAAATATTTTTTTTTTACATATAGTATACCATAATACAATGTGAATATGCCGAATACAAATAATATTGATCTTGATTATGTAGTTTCAGTTGTTACCCATTTATATAAAATATGAATCATTAATTTATAGTACTTTAAATTTGTTACTTAGGGATGAAGAAACCTAAAATTTGGTGATGGAGAAGAAAATTATTGAATTTATTTACATATTATATACCATAATACAATGTGAATCTGCCGAATACAAATAATATTGATCTTGATTATGTAATTTAAGTAGTTACCCATTTATATATAATATGAATCATTCATTTATATATTTTTAACTTTGTTGATTAGTGATGAAGAAACCTAAAATTTGGTGATGGAGAAGAAAATATTAATTTTTTTTTACATATAACATACCATAATACAGTGTGAATATGACAAATACAATTATAATTGAACTTTATTACGTAATTTCACTTATTAACCGTTTATATATAATATGAATCATTAATTTATAATCCTTTAAATTTGTTACTTAGTGATGAAGAAACTTAAAATTTGGTGATGGAGAAGAAAATTATTGAATTTATTTATATATAGTATACCATAATACAATGTGAATATGCCGAATACAAATAATATTGATCTTGATTATGTAATTTCAGTTGTTACCGATTTATATAAAATTTAAATCATTCATTTATAGTTTTTTCAATTTGTTGCTTAGTGATGAAGAAACCTAAAATTTGGTGATCGAGAAGAAAAATATTAAATTTTTTCCATATAATATACCATAATACAATGTGAATATGACGAATACAAATAAAATTGAGTTTTATTATGTAATTTCGCTTATTAACTATTTATATATAATATGAATCATTAATTTATAGTCCTTTAACTTTGTTACTTGGTGATGAAGAACCTAAATTTTTTGTGATGGAGAAGAAAATTATTGAATTTATTTACATATAATATACCATAATACAATGTGAATATGCCGAATAGAAATAATATTGATCTTGATTATGTAATTTCACTTGCTACCCATTTATATATAATATGAATCATTCATTTATATTTTATTCACTTTGTTGCTTAGTGATGAAGAAACCTAAAATTTGGTATTGGAGAAAAAATATATATTTTTTTAAATATAATATACAATAATACAATGTGAATATGGCGAATACAAATAATATTGAGCTTTATTATGTAATTTCACTTATTAACCATTTTTATATAATATGAATAATTAATTTATAGTACTTTAACTTTGCTACTTAGGGATGAAGAAACCTAAAATTTGGTGATGGAGAAGAAAATATTATTTTTTTTCACATATAATATACCATAATACAGTGTGAATATGACATATACAATTATAATTGAGCTTTATTACGTAATTTCACTTATTAACCGTTTATATATAATATGAATCATTAATTTATAATCCTTTAAATTTGTTACTTAGTGCTGAAGAAACCTAAAATTTGGTGATGGAGATGAAAATTATATCATTTATTTATATATAGTATAGCGTAATACAATGTGAATATGCCGAATACAAACAATATTGATCTTGATTATGTAGTTTCAGTTGTTGCCCATTTATATATAATATGAAACATTCATTTAAAGTTTTTTAACTTTTTTTCTTAGTGATTAAGAAACCTAAAATTTGGTGATGGAGAAGAAAAGATGGAGTTTTTTTAACATATAATATACCATAATACACTGTGAATATGACAAATACAATTAAAAATGGTCTTTATTACGTAATTTCACTTATTAACAATTTATATATAATATGAATAATTAATTTATAGTCCTTCAACTTTGTTACTTAGTGATGAAGAAACCTAGAATTTGATGATGAAGAAGAAAATTAATGAATTTATTTACATATAATATACCATAATACAATGTGAATATGCCGAATACGAAAAATGTTGATCTTGATCATGTAAATTCACTTGTTACCTATTTATATAAAATATGAATCATTCATTTATAGTTTTTTAACTTTGTTGCTTAGTGATGAAGAAACCTAAAATTTAGTGATGGATAAAAAAATATTAAATTCTTTTTTACATATAATATACCATAATTAAATGTGAATATGACGAATACAAATGATATTGAGCTTTATTATGTAAATCTAGTTGTTAACTATATATATAATATGAATCATTAATTTATAATCCTTTAACTTTGTTACATAGTGATGAAGAAACGTAAAATTTGGTGATGGAGAAGAAAATTATTGAATTTATTTACATATTATATACCATAATACAATGTGAATAGGCCGAATACAAATAATATTGATCTTGATTATGTAAATTTACTTGTTACCCATTTAGATTTAATATGAATCATTCATTTATAGTTTTTTTACTTTGTTGCTTAGTGATGAAGAAACCAAAATGTTGGTGATCGAGAATTTTTTTTTTTTTTACATATAATATACCATAATACAATGTGAATATGACGAATACAAATAAAATTGAGTTTTATTATCTAATTTCACTTATTAACCATTGATATATAATATGAATCATTAATTTATAGTACTTTAACTTTGTTACTTAAGGATGAAGAAACCTAAAATTTGATGATGGAGAAGAAAATTATTGAATCTATTTACATATTATATACCATAATACAATGTGAATATGCCGAATATAAATAATATTGATCTTGATTATGTAATTTAAGTTGTTACCCATTTATATATAATATGAATCATTCATTTATTTATTTTTCACTTTGTTGCTTAGTGATGAAGACACCTAAAATTTGGTGGTGGAGAAGAAAATATTAATATTTTTTACATATAATATACCATAATACAATGTGAATATGACAAATACAATTATAATTAAGCTTTATTGCTTAATTTCACTTATTAACCTTTTATATATAATATGAATCATTAATTTATAATCCTTTAAATTTGTTACTTAGTGATGAAGAAACCTAAAATTTGGTGATGGAGAAGGAAATTATAGAATTTATTTACATATTATATACCATAATACAATGTAAATATGCTGAATACAAATAATATTGATCTTGATTATGTAGTTTCAGTTGTTACCCATTTATATATAATATGAATCATTCATTTATAGTTTTTAAACTTTGTTTCTTAGGGATGAAGAAACCTAAAATTTGGTGATGGAGAAGAAAAATATTGAGTTTTTTTTACATATAATATACCATAATACAATGTGAATATGGCGAATACAAATAATATTGAGTTTTATTATGTAATTTCACTTATTAAGCATTTATATATAATATGAATCATTAATTTATAGTCCTTTAACTTTGTTACTTAGTGATAAAGAAACCTAAAATTTAATGATGGAGAAGAAAATTAATGAATTTATTTACATATAATATACCATAATACAATGTGAATATGCCGAATACGAATAATGTTGATCTTGATTATGTAAATTCACTTGTTACCTATTTATATATAATATGAATCATTCATTTATAGTTTTTTAACTTTGTTGCTTAGTGATGAAGAAACCTAAAATTTGGTGATGGAGAAGGAAATTATAGAATTTATTTATATATAGTATAGCATAATACAATGTGAATATGCCTAATACAAATAATATTGATCTTGATTATGTAGTTTCGGCTGTTACCCATTTATATATAATATGAATCATTCATTTATAGTTTTTTAACTTTGTTTGTTAGTATTGAAGAAACCTAAAATTTGGTGATGGAGAACAAAAATATTGAGTTTTTTTTACATATAATATACCATAATACAATGTGAATATGGCGAATACAAATAATATTGAGTTTTATTATGTAATTTCACTTATTAACCAATTATATATAATATGAATAATAAATTTATAGTCCTTCAACTTTGTTAGTTAGTGATGAAGAAACCTAAAATTTGGTGATGGAGAAGAAAATTATTGAATTTATTTCCATATAATATACCATAATACAATGTGAATATGCCGAATACAAATAATATTGATCTTGATTATGTAATTTAAGTTGTTACCCATTTATATATATAATGAATCATTCATTTATAGTTTTATGACTTTGTTGCTTAGTGATGAAGAAACCTAAAATTTGGTGATGGAGAAGAAAATCATATCATTTATTTACATATAGTATACCATAATACAATGTGAATATACCGAATACAAATAATATTGATCTTGATTATGTAGTTTCAGTTGTTACCCATTTATATATAATATGAATCATTCATTTATAAGTTTTTTAAATTTGTTTCTTAGAGATGAAGAAACCTTAAATTAGGTGATGGAGAAGAAAAAATTGAGTTTTTTTTTACATATAATATACCATAATACAATGAGAATATGGCGAATACATATAATGGTCTTGATTATGTAATTTCACTTATTAGCCATTTATATATAATGTGAATCATTAATTTATAATACTTCAACTTTGTTACTTAGTGATGAAGAAACCTAAAATTTGGTGATGGAGAAGAAAATTATTGAATTTATTTACACATAATTTACAATAATACAATGTGAATATGCCGAATACAAATAATATTGATCTTGATTATGTAATTTCACTTGTTACCCATTTATATATAATATGAATCATTCATTTATAGTTTTTTTCACTTTGTTGCTTAGTGATGAAGAAACCTAAAATTTGGTGATGGAGAAAAAAATATTAATTTTTTTTTACATATAATATACCATAATACAATGCGAATATGATGAATACAAATAATATTGAGCTTTATTACGTAATTTCACTTATTAACCATTTATATATAATTTGAATCATTCATTTATAGATTTTTAAATTTGTTTCTTACTGATAAAGAAAACTAAAATTTGGTGATGGAGAAGAACAATATTGAGTTTTTTACATATAATATACCATAATACAATGTGAATATGGCGAATACAAATATTATTGAGTTTTATTATGTAATTTCACTTATTAACCATTTATATATAATATGAATAATAAATTTATAGTCCTTCAACTTTGTTACTTAGTGATGAAGAAACCTAAAATTTTGTGATAGAGAAGAAAATTATTGAATTTATTTACATATAATATACCATAATACAATGTGAATATGCCGAATACAAATAATATTTATCTTGATTATGTAATTTAAGTTGTTACCCATTTATATATAATATGAATCATTCATTTATAGTTTTTTGACTTTGTTGCTTAGTGATGAAGAAACCTAAAATTTGGTGATGGAGAAGAAAATCATATCATTTATTTACATATAGTATACCATAATACAATGTGAATATACCGAATACAAATAATATTTATCTTGATTATGTAGTTTTAGTTGTTACCCATTTATATATAATATGAATCATTCATTTATAAGTTTTTTAAATTTGTTTCTTAGAGATGAAGAAACCTAAAATTAGGTGATGGAGAAGAAAAAATTGAGTTTTTTTTACATATAATATACCATAATACAATGAGAATATGGCGAATACATATAATATTGGTCTTGATTATGTAATTTCACTTATTAACCATTTATATATAATGTGAATCATTAATTTATAGTACTTCGACTTTGTTACTTAGTGATGAAGAAACCTAAAATTTGGTGATGGAGAAGAAAATTATTGAATTTATTTACACATAATTTACCATAATACAATGTGAATATGCCGAATACAAATAATATTGATCTTGATTATGTAATTTCACTTGTTACCCATTTATATATAATATGAATCATTCATTTATAGTTTTTTTCACTTTATTGCTTAGTGATGAAGAAACCTAAAATTTGGTGATGGAGAATTTTTTTTTTTATACATATAATATACCATAATACAATGTGAATATGATGAATACAAATAATATTGAGCTTTATTACGTAATTTCACTTATTAACCATTTATATATAATATGAATCATTAATTTATAGTCCTTTAATTTTGTTACTTGGTGATGAAGAAACCTAAAATTTGGTGATGGAGAAGAAAATTATTTAATTTATTTATGTATAATATACCATAATACAATGTGAATATGCCGAATACAAATAATATTGATCTTCATTATGTAATTTCACTTGTTACCCATTTATATATAATTTGACTCATTCATTTATAGATTTTTAAATTTGTTTCTTAGTGATAAAAAAAACTAAAATTTGGTGATGGAAAAGAACAATATTGAGTTTTTTTTACATATAATACACCATAATACAATGTGAATATGGCGAATACAAATATTATTGAGTTTTATTATGTAATTTCACTTATTAACCATTTATATATAATATGAATAATAAATTTATAGTCCTTTAACTTTGTTACTTAGTGATGAAGAAACCTAAAATTTGGTGATGGAGAAGAAAATTCTTGAATTTATTTACATATAATATACCATAATACAATGTGAATATGCCGAATACAAATAATATTTATCTTGATTATGTAATTTAAGTTGTTACCCATTTATATATAATATGTATCATTCATTTATAGTTTTTTGACTTTGTTGCTTAGTGATGAAGAAACCTAAAATTTGGTGATGGAGAAGAAAATCATATCATTTATTTACATATAGTATACCATAATACAATGTGAATGTGCCGAATACAAATAATATTGATCTTGATTATGTAGTTTCAGTTGTTACCCATTTATATAAAATATGAATCATTCATTTGTAGTTTTTTAAATTTGTTTCTTAGAGATGAAGAAACCTAAAATTAGGTGATGGATAAGAAAAAAATTGAATTTTTTTTTACATATAATATACCATAATACAATGAGAATACGGCGAATACAAATAATATTGGTCTTGATTATGTAATTTCACTTATTAACCATTTATATATAATGTGAATCATTAATTTATAGTACTTCGACTTTGTTACTTAGTGATGAAGAAACCTAAAATTTGGAGATGGAGAAGAAAATTATTGAATTTATTTACACATAATATACCATAATACAATGTGAATATGCCGAATAGAAATAATATTGGTCTTGATTATGTAATTTCACTTGTTACCCATTTATATATAATATGAATCATTCATTTATAATTTTTTTTGGCTTTGTTGCTTAATGATGAAGAAACCTAAAATTTGGTGATGGAGAAAAAAATATTAATTTTTTTTTACATATAATATACCATAATACAATGTGAATATGATGAATACAAATAATATTGAGCTTTATTACATAATTTCACTTATTAACCATTCATATATAATATGAATCATTAATTTATAGTCCTTTAATTTTGTTACTTGGTGATGAAGAAACCTAAAATTTGGTGATGGAGAAGACAGTTATTCAATTTATTTACGTATAATATACCTTAGTACAATGTGAATATGCCGAATACGAATAATATTGAACTTGATTATATAATTCCACTTGTTACCCATTTATATATAATAGGAATCATTCATTTATAGTTTTTTCACTTTGTTGCTTAGTGATGAGGAAACCTAAAATTTGGTGATCGAGAAGAAAAATATTAATTTTTTTTACATATTGTATACCATAATACAATGTGAATATGACGAATACAAATAAAATTGAGTTTTATTATATAATTTCACTTATTAACCATTTATATATAATATGAATCATTAATTTATAGTACTTTAACTTTGTTACTTAGGGATGAAGAAACCTAAAATTTGGTGTTGGAGAAGAAAATTATTGAATTCATTTACATATTATATACCATAATAAAATGTGAATCTGCCGAATACAAATAATATTGATCTTGATTATGTAATTTCAGTAGTTACCATTTATATATAATATGAATCATTCATTTATATATTTTTAACTTTGTTGATTAGTGATGAAGAAACCTAAATTTTTGGTGATGGAGAAGAAAATATTAATTTTTTTTTACATATAATATACCATAATACAGTGTGAATATGACAAATACAATTATAATTGAACTTTATTACGTAATATCACTTATTAACCGTTTATATATAATATGAATCATTAATTTATAATCCTTTAAATTTGTTACTTAGTGATGAAGAAACTTAAAATTTGGTGATGGAGAAGAAAATTATAGAATTTATTTATATATAGTATAGCATAATACAATGTGAATATGCCGAATACAAATAATATTGATCTTGATTATGTAATTTCACTTGTTACCCATTTATATATAATATAAATCATTCATTTATAGTTTTTTCAATTTGTTGCTTAGTGATGAAGAAACCTAAAATTTGGTGATCGAGAAGAAAAATATTAAATTTTTTCCATATAATATACCATAATACAATGTGAATACGACGAATACAAAAAAAATGAGTTTTATTATGTAATTTCGCTTATTAACCATTTATATATATTATGAATCATTAAATTATAGTCCTTTAACTTTGTTACTTAGTGATGGAGAACCTAAATTTTTTGTGATGGAGAAGAAAATTATTGAATTTATTTACATATAATATACCATAATACATTGTGAATATGCCGAATAGAAATAATATTGATCTTGATTATGTAATTTCACTTGCTACCTATTTATATATAATATAAATCTCTCATCTATAGCTTTTTCACTTTGTTGCTTAGTGATGAAAAAACCTTAAAATATGGTGATGGAGAAGAAAAATATTAAGTTTTTTTTTTACATATAATATACCATAATACAATGTGAATATGACGAATACAAATAATATTGATCTTGATTATGTAATTTCAGTTGTTACCCATTTATATATAATATGAATCATTCATTTATAGTCCTTTAACTATGTTACTTAGTGATGAAGAAACCTAAAATTTGGTGATGGAGAAGAAAATTATTGAATTTATTTACATATAATATACCATAATAAAATGTGAATATGCCGAATACAAATAATATTGATCTTGATTATGTAATTTCACTTGTTACCCATTTATATATAATATGAATCATTCATTTATAGTTTTTCCACTTTGTTGCTTAGTCCTTTATGTAAATTCACTTATTAACCATTTATATATAATATGAATCATTAATTTATAGTACTTTAACTTTGCTACTTAGGGATGAAGAAACCTAAAATTTGGTGATGGAGAAGAAAATATTTTTTTTTCACATATAATATACCATAATACAGTGTGAATATGACAGATACAATTATAATTGAGCTTTATTACGTAATTTCACTTATTAACCGTTTATATATAATATGAATCATTAATTTATAATCCTTTAAATTTGTTACTTAGTGCTGAAGAAACCTAAAATTTGGTGATGGAGATGAAAATTATATCATTTATTTATATATAGTATAGCGTAATACAATGTGAATATGCCGAATAAAAATAATATTGATCTTGATTATGTAGTTTCAGTTGTTGCCCATTTATATATAATATGAATCATTCATTTAAAGTTTTTTTAACTTTGTTTCTTAGTGATTAAGAAACCTAAAATTTGGTGATGGAGAAGAAAATATTGAGTTTTTTTAACATATAATATACCATAATACAATGTGAATATGACAAATACAATTACAATTGATCTTTATTAGGTAATTTCAGTTATTAACAATTTATATATAGTATGAATAATTAATTTATAGTCCTTCAACTTTGTTACTTAGTGATGAAGAAGCCTAGAATTTGATGATGAAGAAGAAAATTAATGAATTTATTTACTTATAATATACCATAATACAATGTGAATATGCCGAATACGAAAAATGTTGATCTTGATTATGTAAATTCACTTGTTACCTATTTATATAAAATATGAATCATTCATTTATAGTTTTTTAACTTTGTTGCTTAGTGATGAAGAAATCTAAAATTTGGTGATAGATAAAAAAATATTAAATTCTTTTTTACATATAAAATACCATAATTAAATGTGAATATGACGAATACAAATAATATTGAGCTTTATTATGTAAATCTAGTTGTTAACTATATATATATATATATATATATATATATATATATATATATATATATATATATATATATATATATATATATATATATAATATGAATAAGTAATTTATAGTCCTTTAACTTTGTTACTTAGTGATGAAGAAACGTAAAATTTGGTGTTGAGAAGAAAATTATTGAATTTATTTACATATTATATACCATAATACAATGTGAATATGCCGAATACAAATAATATTGATCTTGATTATGTAAATTTACTTGTTACCCATTTAGATATAATATGAACCATTCATTTATAGTTTTTTTACTATGTTGCTTAGTGATGAAGAAACCAAAAATTTGGTCATCGAGAAGAAAAATATTTTTTTTTACATATAATATACCATAATACAATGTGAATATGACGAATACAAATAAAATTGAGTTTTATTATATAATTTCACTTATTAACCATTTATATATAATATGAATCATTAATTTATAGTACTTTAAATTTGTTACTTAAGGATGAAGAAACCTAAAATTTTGTGATGGAGAAGAAAATTATTGAATTTATTTACATATTATATACCATAATACAATGTGAATATGCCAAATATAAATAATATTGATCTTGATTATGTAATTTAAGTTGTTACCCATTTATATATAATATGAATCAGTCATTTATTTTTTTTCACTTTGTTGCTTAGTGATGAAGACATCTAAAATTGGGTGGTGGAGAAGAAAATAATAATATTTTTTACATATAATATACCATATTACAGTGTGAATATGACAAATACAATCATAATTAAGCTTTATTGCTTAATTTCACTTATTAACCTTTTATATATAATATGAATCATTAATTTATAATCCTTCAAATTTGTTACTTAGTGATGAAGAAACCTAAAATTTGGTGATGGAGAAGGAAATTATAGAATTTATTTACATATTATATACCATAATACAATGTAAATATGCTGAATACAAATAATATTGATCTTGATTATGTAGTTTCAGTTGTTACCCATTTATATATAATATGAATCATTCATTGATAGTTTTTTAACTTTGTTTCTTAGGGTAGGAGAAACCTAAATTTTGGTGATGGAGAAGAAAAATATTGAGTTTTTTTACATATAATATACCATAATACAATGTAAATATGCTGAATACAAATAATATTGATCTTGATTATGTAGTTTAAGTTGTTACCCATTTATATATAATATAAATCATTCATTTATAGTTTTTAAACTTTGTTTCTTAGGGTTGAAGAAACCTAAAATTTGGTGATGGAGAAGAAAAATATTGAGGTTTTTTTTACATATAATATACCATAATACAATGTGAATATGGCGAATACAAATAATATTGAGTTTTATTATGTAATTTCACTTATTAAGCATTTATATATAATATGAATCATTAATTTATAGTCCTTCAACTTTGTTACTTAGTGATGAAGAAACCTAAAATTTAATGATGGAGAAGAAAATTAATGAATTTATTTACATATAATATACCATAATACAATGTGAATATGCCGAATACGAATAATGTTGATCTTGATTATGTAAATTCACTTGTTACCTATTTATATATAATATGAATCATTCATTTATAGTTTTTTAACTTTGTTGCTTAGTGATGAAGAAACCTAAAATTTGGTGATGGAGAAGGAAATTATAGAATTTATTTACATATAATATACCATAATACAATATGAATATGCCGAATACAAATAATATTGATCTTGATTATGTAGTTTCGGCTGTTACCCATTTATATATAATATGAATCATTCATTTATAGTTTTTTAACTTTGTTTGTTAGTATTGAAGAAACCTAAAATTTGGTGATGGAGAACAAAAATATTGAGTTTTTTTTACATATAATATACCATAATACAATGTGAATATGGCGAATACAAATAATATTGAGTTTTATTAGGTAATTTCACTTATTAACCATTTATATATAATATGAATAATAAATTTATAGTCCTTCAACTTTGTTACTTAGTGATGAAGAAACCTAAAATTTTGTGATGGAGAAGAAAATTATTGAATTTATTTGAAGAAACCTAAAATTTGGTGATGGAGAAGAAAATCATATCATTTATTTACATATAGTATACCATAATACAATGTGAATATACCGAATACAAATAATATTGATCTTGATTATGTAGTTTCAGTTGTTAGCCATTTATATATAATATGAATCATTCATTTATAAGTTTTTTAAATTTGTTTCTTAGAGATGAAGAAACCTAAAATTAGGTGATGGAGAAGAAAAATATTGAGTGTTTTTTTACATATAATATACCATAATACAACGAGAATATGGCGAATACAAATAATATTGGTCTTGATTATGTAATTTCACTTGTTACCCATTTATATATAATATGAATCATTCATTTATAGTACTTCAACTTTGTTACTTAGTGATGAAGAAACCTAAAATTTGGTGATGGAGAAGAAAATTATTGAATTTATTTACACATAATATACCATAATACAATGTGAATATGCCGAATACAAATAGTATTGATCTGGATTATGTAATTTCACTTGTTACCAATTTATATATAATATGAATCATTCATTTATAGTTTTTTTCACTTTGTTGCTTAGTGATGAAGAAACCTAAAATTTGGTGATGGAGAAAAAAATATTAATTTTTTTTACATATAATATACCATAATACAATGTGAATATGATGAATACAAATAATATTGAGCTTTATTACGTAATTTCACTTATTAACCATTTATATATAATATGAATCATTAATTTATAGTCCTTTAATTTTGTTACTTGGTGATGAAGAAACCTAAAATTTGGTGATGGAGAAGAAAATTATTCAATTTATTTATGTATAATATACCATAATACAATGTGAATATGCCGAATACAAATAATATTGATCTTGATTATGTAATTTCACTTGTTACCCATTTATATATAATATGAATCATTCATTTATAGTTTTTTCACTTTGTTGCTTAGTGATGAAGAAACCTAAAATTTGGTTATCAAGAAGAAAAATATTAATTTTTTTTACATATATTATACCATAATACAATGTGAATATGACAAATACAAATAAAATTGAGTGTTATTATATAATTTCACTTATTAACCATTTATATATAATATGAATCATTAATTTATAGTACTTTAACTTTGTTACTTAGGGATGAAGAAACCTAAATTTTGGTGATGGAGATGAAAATTATATCCTTTATTTATATATAGTATAGCGTAATACAATGTGAATATGCCGAATACAAATAATATTGAGCTTTATTATGTAAATCTAGTTGTTAACTATATATATATATATATATATATATATATATATATATATATATATATATATATATATATATATATATATATATATATATATATATATATAATATGAATAAGTAATTTATAGTCCTTTAACTTTGTTACTTAGTGATGAAGAAACGTAAAATTTGGTGTTGAGAAGAAAATTATTGAATTTATTTACATATTATATACCATAATACAATGTGAATATGCCGAATACAAATAATATTGATCTTGATTATGTAAATTTACTTGTTACCCATTTAGATATAATATGAACCATTCATTTATAGTTTTTTTACTATGTTGCTTAGTGATGAAGAAACCAAAAATTTGGTCATCGAGAAGAAAAATATTTTTTTTTACATATAATATACCATAATACAATGTGAATATGACGAATACAAATAAAATTGAGTTTTATTATATAATTTCACTTATTAACCATTTATATATAATATGAATCATTAATTTATAGTACTTTAAATTTGTTACTTAAGGATGAAGAAACCTAAAATTTTGTGATGGAGAAGAAAATTATTGAATTTATTTACATATTATATACCATAATACAATGTGAATATGCCAAATATAAATAATATTGATCTTGATTATGTAATTTAAGTTGTTACCCATTTATATATAATATGAATCAGTCATTTATTTTTTTTCACTTTGTTGCTTAGTGATGAAGACATCTAAAATTGGGTGGTGGAGAAGAAAATAATAATATTTTTTACATATAATATACCATATTACAGTGTGAATATGACAAATACAATCATAATTAAGCTTTATTGCTTAATTTCACTTATTAACCTTTTATATATAATATGAATCATTAATTTATAATCCTTCAAATTTGTTACTTAGTGATGAAGAAACCTAAAATTTGGTGATGGAGAAGGAAATTATAGAATTTATTTACATATTATATACCATAATACAATGTAAATATGCTGAATACAAATAATATTGATCTTGATTATGTAGTTTCAGTTGTTACCCATTTATATATAATATGAATCATTCATTGATAGTTTTTTAACTTTGTTTCTTAGGGTAGGAGAAACCTAAATTTTGGTGATGGAGAAGAAAAATATTGAGTTTTTTTACATATAATATACCATAATACAATGTAAATATGCTGAATACAAATAATATTGATCTTGATTATGTAGTTTAAGTTGTTACCCATTTATATATAATATAAATCATTCATTTATAGTTTTTAAACTTTGTTTCTTAGGGTTGAAGAAACCTAAAATTTGGTGATGGAGAAGAAAAATATTGAGGTTTTTTTTACATATAATATACCATAATACAATGTGAATATGGCGAATACAAATAATATTGAGTTTTATTATGTAATTTCACTTATTAAGCATTTATATATAATATGAATCATTAATTTATAGTCCTTCAACTTTGTTACTTAGTGATGAAGAAACCTAAAATTTAATGATGGAGAAGAAAATTAATGAATTTATTTACATATAATATACCATAATACAATGTGAATATGCCGAATACGAATAATGTTGATCTTGATTATGTAAATTCACTTGTTACCTATTTATATATAATATGAATCATTCATTTATAGTTTTTTAACTTTGTTGCTTAGTGATGAAGAAACCTAAAATTTGGTGATGGAGAAGGAAATTATAGAATTTATTTACATATAATATACCATAATACAATATGAATATGCCGAATACAAATAATATTGATCTTGATTATGTAGTTTCGGCTGTTACCCATTTATATATAATATGAATCATTCATTTATAGTTTTTTAACTTTGTTTGTTAGTATTGAAGAAACCTAAAATTTGGTGATGGAGAACAAAAATATTGAGTTTTTTTTACATATAATATACCATAATACAATGTGAATATGGCGAATACAAATAATATTGAGTTTTATTAGGTAATTTCACTTATTAACCATTTATATATAATATGAATAATAAATTTATAGTCCTTCAACTTTGTTACTTAGTGATGAAGAAACCTAAATTTTGTGATGGAGAAGAAAATTATTGAATTTATTTGAAGAAACCTAAAATTTGGTGATGGAGAAGAAAATCATATCATTTATTTACATATAGTATACCATAATACAATGTGAATATACCGAATACAAATAATATTGATCTTGATTATGTAGTTTCAGTTGTTAGCCATTTATATATAATATGAATCATTCATTTATAAGTTTTTTAAATTTGTTTCTTAGAGATGAAGAAACCTAAAATTAGGTGATGGAGAAGAAAAATATTGAGTGTTTTTTTACATATAATATACCATAATACAACGAGAATATGGCGAATACAAATAATATTGGTCTTGATTATGTAATTTCACTTGTTACCCATTTATATATAATATGAATCATTCATTTATAGTACTTCAACTTTGTTACTTAGTGATGAAGAAACCTAAAATTTGGTGATGGAGAAGAAAATTATTGAATTTATTTACACATAATATACCATAATACAATGTGAATATGCCGAATACAAATAGTATTGATCTGGATTATGTAATTTCACTTGTTACCAATTTATATATAATATGAATCATTCATTTATAGTTTTTTTCACTTTGTTGCTTAGTGATGAAGAAACCTAAAATTTGGTGATGGAGAAAAAAATATTAATTTTTTTTACATATAATATACCATAATACAATGTGAATATGATGAATACAAATAATATTGAGCTTTATTACGTAATTTCACTTATTAACCATTTATATATAATATGAATCATTAATTTATAGTCCTTTAATTTTGTTACTTGGTGATGAAGAAACCTAAAATTTGGTGATGGAGAAGAAAATTATTCAATTTATTTATGTATAATATACCATAATACAATGTGAATATGCCGAATACAAATAATATTGATCTTGATTATGTAATTTCACTTGTTACCCATTTATATATAATATGAATCATTCATTTATAGTTTTTTCACTTTGTTGCTTAGTGATGAAGAAACCTAAAATTTGGTTATCAAGAAGAAAAATATTAATTTTTTTTACATATATTATACCATAATACAATGTGAATATGACAAATACAAATAAAATTGAGTGTTATTATATAATTTCACTTATTAACCATTTATATATAATATGAATCATTAATTTATAGTACTTTAACTTTGTTACTTAGGGATGAAGAAACCTAAATTTTGGTGATGGAGATGAAAATTATATCCTTTATTTATATATAGTATAGCGTAATACAATGTGAATATGCCGAATACAAATAATATTGATCTTGATTATGTAGTTTCAGTTGTTGCCCATTGACATATAATATGAATCATTCATTTAAATTTTTTTAACTTTGTTTCTTAGTGATTAAGAAACCTAAAATTTGGTGATGGAGAAGAAAAATATTGAGTTTTTTTTTACATATAATATACCATAATACAGTGTGAATATGACAAATACAATTACAATTGATCTTTATTACGTAATTTCACTTATTAACCATTTATATATAATATGAATAATTAATTTATAGTCCTTCAACTTTGTTACTTAGTGATGAAGAAACCTAGAATTTGATGATGAAGAAGAAAATTAATGAATTTATTTACATATAATATACCATAATACAATGTGAATATGCCGAATACGAATAATGTTGATCTTGATTATGTAAATTCACTTGTTACCGATTTGTATAAAATATGAATCATTCATTTATAGTTTTTTAACTTTGTTGCTTAGGGATGAAGAAACCTAAAATTTGGTGATGGATAAAAAAATATTAAATTCTTTTTTACATATAATATACCATAATTAAATATGAATATGACGAATACAAATAATATTGAGCTTTATTATGTAAATCTAGTTTTTAATTATTTATATATAATTTGAATCATTAATTTATAGCCCTTTAACTTTGTTACTTAGTGATGAAGAAACGTAAAATTTGGTGATGGAGAAGAAAATTGTTGAATTTATTTACATATTATATACCATAATACAATGTGAATATGCCGAATACAAATAATATTGATCTTGATTAATTAAATTAACTTGTTACCCATTTAGATATAATATGAATCATTCATTTATAGTTTTTTTACTATGTTGCTTAGTGATGAAGAAACCTAAAATTTGGTGATCGAGAAGAATTTTTTTTTTTTTACATATAATATACCATAATACAATGTGAATATGATGAATACAAATAAAATTGAGTTTTATTATGTAATATCACTTATTAACCATTTATATATAATATGAATCATTAATTTATAGTACTTTAACTTTGTTACTTAAGGATGAATGTAATATCCCATATTCCCTTAAATGCTCAATTAGTTGTTAGTTGAGATCAATTGAGTACATGTGTACTATATCTTTCGTTAGTTGTAACAATTAGAGCTCCTTTGTGCTCTAAATGTTGTCAATTGGGACCAATAGAGTAACCAGTGAACTCTGAAGGGATTAATTATTAATAAAGAGATAGACCAATATTAATAAGTACAAGAGAGGACATTTTTGGTAACATTAATAATTGGTCAATTGGTGCTGGAAGATGAAATATCAATTGAGATATTTTTATTATTACTTGATATTATATATATTATATATATATTGTGTGGTAGAGATTGAAAGAAGAAGAAAAGTATAAGAAGAGTAGGTAGAAAGAGAGAAAGAGTTATCAGAAAGAAAGAAAAGAAGAAAGAGAAGAGTAGAGAAGAGGAAAAGAGAAAGAGAAAGAAAGAGGAAAGGAAAAAGAGGAAGAAGAGGAGAAGAAGAGGAAGGAACCACCACCACCACCACCACCATGTCATCTTCATCACCACCAACTTCATCTTCTTCTTCTACTAGGTGAGGTTACTGAGAATTAACTTGTTACCCATTTAGATATAATATGAATCATTCATTTATAGTTTTTTTACTATGTTGCTTAGTGATGAAGAAACCTAAAATTTGGTGATCGAGAAGAATTTTTTTTTTTACATATAATATACCATAATACAATGTGAATATGATGAATACAAATAAAATTGAGTTTTATTATGTAATATCACTTATTAACCATTTATATATAATATGAATCATTAATTTATAGTACTTTAACTTTGTTACTTAAGGATGAATGTAATATCCCATATTCCCTTAAATGCTCAATTAGTTGTTAGTTGAGATCAATTGAGTACATGTGTACTATATCTTTCGTTAGTTGTAACAATTAGAGCTCCTTTGTGCTCTAAATGTTGTCAATTGGGACCAATAGAGTAACCAGTGAACTCTGAAGGGATTAATTATTAATAAAGAGATAGACCAATATTAATAAGTACAAGAGAGGACATTTTTGGTAACATTAATAATTGGTCAATTGGTGCTGGAAGATGAAATATCAATTGAGATATTTTTATTATTACTTGATATTATATATATTATATATATATTGTGTGGTAGAGATTGAAAGAAGAAGAAAAGTATAAGAAGAGTAGGTAGAAAGAGAGAAAGAGTTATCAGAAAGAAAGAAAAGAAGAAAGAGAAGAGTAGAGAAGAGGAAAAGAGAAAGAGAAAGAAAGAGGAAAGGAAAAAGAGGAAGAAGAGGAGAAGAAGAGAAAGGAACCACCACCACCACCACCACCATGTCATCTTCATCACCACCAACTTCATCTTCTTCTTCTACTAGGTGAGTTCTTAGATAGTTTTAGCCTTTGGGGAAAAAGGATCTATATTTGTGGGGTTAGGGTTTGTGTAAATTGTGATGTGTTCATACTCCCTATCCGTGCTATGTGTTGATATCATGTTGATTGTTGTGAGAAAAATCATGTTATGTGAAAATAGTAGGTAAAAATGGTATATTGAAAGGAAAATAAAAGAGGAGTCATTTAAGGAAAGAGGTTACTGAGAATTAATGGAAAATGGAATTTTTCCCTTTGTTAAATGGATAACGGTATAAGGTAACTGGTTAACACAGGGTTCGAACCCAGGACCTCCTTGAAATTGTACATGCCTTACCACTAGGCTAGAGAGGTTGTTGTTGAATGCTTATGCAATGAATAAATATTAATCTAAATCTTGATTAAGATAGATTAATGAATTAATTGAGCGTTATAACTCCGTTTTGGATGCGGACGGATGCGTTAGTAAGATAATGAAAAAGGCTATTATTATGATATCATATTATAGTGTATTATGCGTCTTACAAATTCTATGAATTTTATTTTGATGGGTGTTAAACATGGTTGATTGTGAAATAACATGACTAAAGATAAAGTAAAGGACAATTATTATTGTTCCATGTTATAAAATAGTATGTGATTTATAAATGTCATGAATTTTATCATGATGAAAATTAAATATTGTTGTTATGTGGAAGGTGAAATAACATGATTAAAAACCTTACAAAGAGGAGTGAGGAAACCTAGAAGAATAATTTGATTAATAACTTAGAAAGATAATCTAGGTTATGGAACATGTGAGATACATGTATGAGAATACGGTATTCATTCGTACAACGCTTATGTGAGGTCGTGGACGAATTGTTACCATGATTAAGAATGAGACGCATTGTATGGAACATGCCATGTTACTATTTGTGTAATATGGTGAATGAAGTCACCTGTGATTCATGAATTTGTTATGGTTCGTGGAACCAATGATTTGCGAAACCGATCATGTATTCAGAATGTGTGTTTTTCTGTGGTGGTACACATCTCTATTGGTATGCTTAGACGTGTAAGCATTGGGATGTGTGACCAGTGATTCGAGCCTCAATTGGGTTTGAGCCCCAACCATGGCGGACATGGGGGAAAGGTGGACACCAAAGTGGGATAAGGCCCATACGGTGAAAGAGACTCAAAGTGGGTAAAGTCCCATACGAGTGATGGTTCTCAATAGTGGGTTTAAGTCCCATAGGGGAACCAGATATCCACCGCGAAAGTCGAATCATACGGACATGCGTGAACCAAGCCTTGGCCTAGACGTAGGTCCGGTTGGGGATCGATGTTGCATGAATCTGAATAATGATCGTGGTTGAGTTATGAGAACTCAGATGCATGTTGTAACACCCTTCTACCCAAACGACATATTTAAATAGATTATCAGAGTACAACATGTAGAAGAGTTTACATTTCTTACAACATAACAATTATCGCATCACAACATAAAACATATTAGTTATTTTATTAAAACTTCGCAGCGGACAACAACATTAATATTATCATTCATCATATAACAATTCATAATAATGGTTCAACATTATCTCAACAAAACATCTCAACATGTTAGTCATCATAAACAACGTAAATAATAATCAATTATCTATCGAATCCCATAACCCCGGTGTCACATGACCAGAGCATTTGACTCGACTCTGTAGAATAACTCTACACTTATTCTTCAAACCTCAACAATAGCTACTCCTC
The DNA here is from genome assembly GCF_024323335.1 of Lathyrus oleraceus. NCBI lineage: Eukaryota > Viridiplantae > Streptophyta > Magnoliopsida > Fabales > Fabaceae > Lathyrus > Lathyrus oleraceus. The sequence continues at coordinate 538,571,573 of NC_066585.1, read as the reverse complement.
TTTATCTGCACATTGCTCATCATAGATGAACATAAACACATGCAGAAGGGGTGAGAATTACATTATTAAATAATAATATAACGACAGAAATATAAACATAAATATATTTCACATATGCCAACACAGCTCATCATAATCCTCATAATCAACATATTCATGAACATCAACAAAACAACATATCAAATGCAATGCACACACCCATGCATGACTCAACACGACTCGGTATACCCATTTTGTGACCAACTACAGGATCACCACTCCCAGATTCATCACCATAGAATCCGAGTTCCCCGCAAGGAACCAAGCCTCTCAACAAGCCCGGAGTCAACAACATCATTGGAACTCAGTCCGTTCATCACTAGGCATCGGCCTTTCATGAATGCATGCACACCAAGCATGCATCATAATCAACATAGCAACAACAGCATCATATAGTCATGTTATCATCATCATTAACACATCCTATCACCAAAAGCATATCACATCATGCCACATAATCAAACACAGTATTATCACACTCTACTAATATCTATACCACTCAAAGCAACGGGAAATGATCCCTCATATACCATGCATCAGCTAAGTTACCCCGCTCAGCCTAAACAACCAAAACTGCACAACAACAGCCCCGGAAAGACCACAGTCTGCCCATACGCGTATTGCCTATGCTCATACGCGTATTACCCACGCCTGACCAAATCCATACGCGTATTGCCCATGTCCATACGCGTATGCTACACGTATCACTTTTCCATACGCGTACCAACAGAGACCAAAACACGTTCAAAACATCATTTTCCTCATCCATACGCGTATTGCCTAGCGCCATACGCGTACCAGCCATCTCATACGCGTATTGCCTAGTGCCATACGCGTATGACCAGAAACCAGATTTCCAGATCTGCAATGGCTTTTTTTGCTACGAGATCTATCCAAATTCATCCTTCCACAGTCTAAATTTCACACAAAATCACTCATATCATCTAATACAATAGTCCCCTATTCAATTTCACAAGTCCTAACATCATTGCATATAATTTCTACGAATTCCTTCGATTAAAATCCTAATTTCGTTCATCCAATATTTCACCATTTTCAGCATATTATTGTTTAATAAGGTTCAGACCCCTTACCTCTTTGGATTGAAGGAAGCTCTGAGCAATCTTTGGCCTTTTCCTCTTCCTTCTCTTTCTCTTCAGCGTTTCTTCCCCCTTTCTCTGACTCTGAGGCAAAACACGTGAAACAACCTGAATCCTCACTTTGGCCTCTTTTATCCAATTTCCACTTTTACCCTTCCACTCTTCATATTCCATTTATTTTATTTATTTAATTATTATTAAATAAATAACATCTATAATAATAATAAAAATAATCCAATAATTCAACTTTATTTAATTAAATTAATAAAATAATATTAACTCAATTAAATAATTCTCTTATTTTAATCGGGGTGTTACACATGTTGCCATACAATTGCGAGATAGTTTCCCCATCGCTCAAGTCTTTGTTCCCTTGTTGACTTGAGTTGGATATGAGTTGAATATCGATTAGAATATCCTGTAGAGCCGAGTGGACCCATAGGGTAGGAGAACTCACTGAGATTATTATCTCATCCCATTATTGTTGTTATTTTTCAGGTATTCTTTACAGGTTGGATCTAAGAGAAACTGTTATGGATGTTTCAAGGGTTGCTGTTCATTATGATCTTCCGCTGTGGAGTTGTGTGCAATGAAGATATTGTACATAGTTCTTAGATTTTTATTGTTTAGGCATTATTGTATAACATGTTCCATTGATGTTTTAGTTTGGACATGTATATATATTGATGCCATTAGGCACTTATGTTGTGACAGTACCAAAACTTAACACTTGTATGATATTATTCTAGATATATATTATACGGGTTGTTACAGTTGGTATCAGAGCAGGTCGATTCTCGACCTAGCCTTGAAACATCATAAGTAAATCTATTCCTGCCTCATATGTGTGTTTAGCCAACATGATTCTTAATATCACTGTATATAGTATTGGGCCTGATCAACCTAATGCTATGTGAATGGTAGGTAGGATCATGGTTGAGCGACCACGAGGACTCCGAAGCGTGGGTTGAACTTGTGCTTTGAGAATAGGCTCAAGCCAAGAGTTAGAAAGTAAGGAGAACTAGATGGCCCAGTTGAAGTTTCAGAGGAGTTATGATTTGGGTATTATGGAATTGAAGAGTAGTGTATCATCCAAGCGATTCTGCGGTGTTAACAGAGTTGAGAAGTTGAGGATCTCTATTGGATGAATTTTCAGAGCTTTGAGAAAGGTGTGGATTGTTAGTGGAGTAAGATATACTCACTAATATGGAATAGTATTGTGAATAATTCCGTATGGTAAAGTAGAAAGGATGGTTATGTTACGCATATGTCATAAGGTTTGGAAGTGGGATAGTGTATCAGTGTTTCAGTTTCTAAGGCCACTAAAATATTTTGGAAGAACAAGAGTATTTAATGGAATATATATATTTGGAATGGTACCTTGCAAGTGGTTGAAGACTTGAGGGATAAGGACGTTCAGTTTTGTTGGGAGCCTAAGGTAGTGGTGAAGTCTAAGAAGAGACTCGAGGACATGGTTGCCTATTCCAAGTGAAACATGTATGGACCAAATGGAGGTTAGAAGATAAACCAAGTATGTTCAATCTTAGAAGGGAGATCGGGTTCAAGATAGCTAGTCAGAGGTTTAGTGTTAGTGAGCAACTGTAAAGGAATGATGAATTACCTAAAGATCAATTATAAGAGTTTGTGTTGGAGAGAGATAACGCTACTTCCCCAACTCTCTTCAAAATCTGATACGGACCCACAAACCTCGGAGTAAGCTTTTTAGACTTTAAAGCTCTACCCACACCTGTCGTCGGAGTAACTCTCAAGAACACATGATCTCCCTCTTGGAACTCAAGTGCCTTCCTCCTCTTATCATGATAACTCTTCTGACGACTCTGAGAAATCTTCATTTTCTCCTGAATCATCTTAACCCTTTCAGTCGTCTGCTGCACAATCTCAGGTCCGAGTACAACACTCTCACCTGATTCATACCAACACAATGGAGTTCTACACCTCCTACCATACAATGCTTCATATGGAGCCATACCGATACTAGCATGAAAACTATTATTATAAGTAAACTCCACCAACGGCAAATAACTATCCCAAGAACCACTCTGCTCCAACACACAAGCTCTCAACAAATCCTCCAAGGATTGGATAGTTCTTTCAGTCTGACCATCAGTCTGAGGATGATAAGCTGAACTCAACCTCAACTTAGTTCCCAACGCTTTCTGCAAACTTTCCCAAAATCTAGAAGTAAATCTGGGATCTCTATCAGACACAATACTGGATGGAATACCATGCAGCCTCACTATCTCCTCGATATACAACTCTGCCAACTTCTCTAAAGAGTGATTAATCTTCATCGGCAAGAAATGCGCCGACTTAGTCAACCGATCCACAATCACCCAAATAGAATCATTACCTTTCACCGTCCTCGGCAATCCCGTCACAAAATCCATGGAAATGCTATCCCACTTCCATTCAGGAATCTTCAAAGGTTGCATCATACCTGCCGGTTTCTGATGTTCAATCTTTGACTTCTGACAAGTCAAACAGGCATACACAAACTTAGCAACATCTCTTTTCATACCAGCCCACCAAAACAACTTCTTCAAATCTTGATACATTTTAGTTGCACCTGGATGGATACTCAATCCACTCCTGTGGCCCTCTTCAAGAATACTCTTTTTCAATTCAGACACCTCAGGAACACAAACTCTACCTTTAAATCGCAGGATGTCATTCTCATCAATCTCAAAATTACCACCATTACCCTGGTTAACCATAGTAATATGATCAACTAGAGCGACATCAACTTGCTGACCATTCCGAATATCTTCCAGAATTCCACTAGTCAACTTCAGCATGCCCAACTTTACACTATCAGCGGAAACTTCACAACCCAAACTCATATCACGGAACTGTTCAATTAACTCAAGCTCCCGAACCATCATCATAGACATATGTAGAGACTTTCTACTCAGCGCATCTGCAACTACATTAGCCTTACCGGGATGATAACTCAATTCAAAGTCAAAATCCTTCAGTAATTCTAACCACCTTCTCTGCCTCATATTTAACTCTTTCTGATCAAACAGATACTTCAGACTCTTGTGATCACTGAACACTTCGAATCTGGAACCATACAGATAATGCCTCCACATTTTCAACACAAATACAACAGCTGCAAGTTCTAGATCATGCGTAGGATAATTCCTCTCATGAACTTTCAACTGTCTAGAAGCATAAGCTACAACTTTACCATTCTGCATCAAAACACCACCAAGACCCATCAAAGAAGCATCACAATAAACAACGAAGGACTCACCAGGATTAGGCAAGATCAACACTGGAGCACTGGTCAACCGCCTCTTCAACTCAACAAAACTCGCTTCACAAGCTGCATCCCACACATACACTTGACCCTTCTTAGTCAACTGCGTCAACGGCAATGCCAACTTAGAGAAGCCCTCAATAAATCTGCGATAATAACCAGCTAACCCCAGAAAACTGTGTATCTCAGTAGCAGACTTCGGAGTCTCCCACTGTAATACGGCATCAACTTTAGCCGGATCAACAGAAATCCCACCACTCGAAATCACATGGCCAAGGAAACTCACTTCCTTCAACCAGAACTCACATTTAGATAACTTTGCATATAATTTCTTTTCTCTTAACACCTGCAAAACAATTCTCAGATGTCCTGCATGCTCTTCTTCCGTCTTAGAATATATCAATATATCATCTATGAACACCACAACAAAATTATCAAGGTACGGATGAAATATACGATTCATATATTCCATAAACACACCTGGGGCATTAGACACACCGAACGGCATCACAGTGTATTCATAATGACCATACCTCGTACGGAAAGCAGTCTTCGCAATATCATCTGACTTCACTCGGATCTGATGATAACCCGACCGCAAATCAATCTTACTGAAAACATGAGCTCCAACCAACTGGTCCATCAAATCATCAATCCTCGGCAATGGATACCGATTCTTGATAGTCACCTTATTCAACTGCCGATAATCGACACACAACCTCATCGTACCTTCTTTCTTCTTCACTAACAATACTGGTGCACCCCAAGGAGAAACACTTGGACGCACAAACTTCTTCTCAAGCAATTCTTCAAGTTGCTTCTTCAATTCAACTAATTCAGTTGCCGACATTCTATAAGGAGACATCGACACTGGACTCATACCTGGTACTAAGTCAATGGCAAATTCGACTTCACGTTCTGGAGGTAATTCACTTACATCCTCCGGAAACACATCCTGAAATTCACAGACAACAGGCAAATCTACACTCACCACTTTCTTATTCGCTTGCAGAGACGCAAATAAAGCGAATATCTGAGCTTCATCTTTCACAAATTCCCCCACCTGCCTAGCAGATAGAAATCTTGCCTCATCATTCTCACCAACTTCAGAAAACCGCACCGTCTTACTATAACAGTTGATAAACACGCCATAGAATTCTAGCCAATTCATTCCCAGAATAATATCAATTTGGTGCAAGGGTAAGCACACCAAATCAACTACGAACTCTCTCTCAAAGATCGTCAAACGACAACCTCGACAGACAACAGAAGTCTTCACAGAACCATTAGCAGAAGTATCTATCACCATACTTCCGCCTAGGGACGACATAATCACACCAATCCTGGTCGCACACTCATACGAAATAAACGAATGAGTAGCACCAGTGTCAACAATAGCAAGCAATTCAACATTATTAATCAAGCAAGTACCTTTAATCAGATTATCTTCTTTAGGAGCTTCAGCCCCACTCAGAGCAAACACCCTACCAGTAGTATGAGCTGCAGTAGCCGCCTTCTTCGGTTTCGAGCACTGCAAACTGATATGGCCTTTCTCGCCACAATTAAAACATGTCGGACCAGCATCCTTACATTCCGTAACTCTATGACCAGCCTGACCGCATCGGAAACATCTCAGCACTTTCTTGGTACAGCTATCAGCACGGTGGCCTGGCTCGCCACACTTGAAACATTTACCAGCTACGGGAGATCCTCCCCCACTTGGCTTCTTCGCATCTACCACTTTCTGCTTACCTTTACCATTCGGAGATGCATAAGGACTACCACGATCCTTATTCTTCTTCTCACTAAGACTCTTGTAGTGAGCAGTCCTAGCCTTGCTATCTTCATCAAATATCCTGCACTTGTTAACCAGTGTAGGAAACCTACGAATCTCCTGGTAACCAATGCCTTGTTTGATCTCGGGACGCAACCCGTTCTCAAACTTGACACACTTGGATTCCTCAGCATCAGCATTATTATAATGAGGACAATACTGTACCAGCTCCTCAAACTTTGAAGCGTAATCAGCAACAGACATGTTACCCTGCTTCAGTCCCAGAAATTCCATCTCCTTCTTACATCGCACATCAGCAGGAAAATATTTCTCCAGAAAGGCCGTCTTGAACCTTTCCCAAGTCATCTCAGCACCTGGTACTTCAATCCTCTGTCGAGTGTTATCCCACCAGTTTTCAGCCTCTTCAGATAACATATGCGTACCAAACTGCACCTTCTGTGCTTCAGTACACGTCATCACCCGGAAAATCTTCTCAATTTCCTTCAGCCAAATCTGAGCACCATCTGGATCATAGCGCCCCTTGAATGTAGGAGGGTTATTCTTCAGAAACCTTCCCAAATTCCTAAACTCGTCGACCGGCGGATTCTGCTGCGCCTGCATAGCCTGCGCCATAGCAGCCAAAGCCTCAGCAATCGCACGGTCATTTTCTCCAGCCATACTCTGCACGACACAACTACAACCGTTAAATATCGACAGTGTCATTTACACTAATCGACCAACAGGGAAAACATCACATTATGACTCGACTGGACTGACCATGCTCTGATACCACTAATGTAACACCCTTCTACCCAAACGACATATTTAAATAGATTATCAGAGTACAACATGTAGAAGAGTTTACATTTCTTACAATTATCGCATCACAACATAAAACATATTAGTTATTTTATTAAAACTTCGCAGCGGACAACAACATTAATATTATCATTCATCATATAACAATTCATAATAATGGTTCAACATTATCTCAACAAAACATCTCAACATGTTAGTCATCATAAACAACGTAAATAATAATCAATTATCTATCGAATCCCATAACCCCGGTGTCACATGACCAGAGCATTTGACTCGACTCTGTAGAATAACTCTACACTTATTCTTCAAACCTCAACAATAGCTACTCCTCTTTATCTGCACATTGCTCATCATAGATGAACATAAACACATGCAGAAGGGGTGAGAATTACATTATTAAATAATAATATAACGACAGAAATATAAACATAAATATATTTCACATATGCCAACACAGCTCATCATAATCCTCATAATCAACATATTCATGAACATCAACAAAACAACATATCAAATGCAATGCACACACCCATGCATGACTCAACACGACTCGGTATACCCATTTTGTGACCAACTACAGGATCACCACTCCCAGATTCATCACCATAGAATCCGAGTTCCCCGCAAGGAACCAAGCCTCTCAACAAGCCCGGAGTCAACAACATCATTGGAACTCAGTCCGTTCATCACTAGGCATCGGCCTTTCATGAATGCATGCACACCAAGCATGCATCATAATCAACATAGCAACAACAGCATCATATAGTCATGTTATCATCATCATTAACACATCCTATCACCAAAAGCATATCACATCATGCCACATAATCAAACACAGTATTATCACACTCTACTAATATCTATACCACTCAAAGCAACGGGAAATGATCCCTCATATACCATGCATCAGCTAAGTTACCCCGCTCAGCCTAAACAACCAAAACTGCACAACAACAGCCCCGGAAAGACCACAGTCTGCCCATACGCGTATTGCCTATGCTCATACGCGTATTACCCACGCCTGACCAAATCCATACGCGTATTGCCCATGTCCATACGCGTATGCTACACGTATCACTTTTCCATACGCGTACCAACAGAGACCAAAACACGTTCAAAACATCATTTTCCTCATCCATACGCGTATTGCCTAGCGCCATACGCGTACCAGCCATCTCATACGCGTATTGCCTAGTGCCATACGCGTATGACCAGAAACCAGATTTCCAGATCTGCAATGGCTTTTTTTGCTACGAGATCTATCCAAATTCATCCTTCCACAGTCTAAATTTCACACAAAATCACTCATATCATCTAATACAATAGTCCCCTATTCAATTTCACAAGTCCTAACATCATTGCATATAATTTCTACGAATTCCTTCGATTAAAATCCTAATTTCGTTCATCCAATATTTCACCATTTTCAGCATATTATTGTTTAATAAGGTTCAGACCCCTTACCTCTTTGGATTGAAGGAAGCTCTGAGCAATCTTTGGCCTTTTCCTCTTCCTTCTCTTTCTCTTCAGCGTTTCTTCCCCCTTTCTCTGACTCTGAGGCAAAACACGTGAAACAACCTGAATCCTCACTTTGGCCTCTTTTATCCAATTTCCACTTTTACCCTTCCACTCTTCATATTCCATTTATTTTATTTATTTAATTATTATTAAATAAATAACATCTATAATAATAATAAAAATAATCCAATAATTCAACTTTATTTAATTAAATTAATAAAATAATATTAACTCAATTAAATAATTCTCTTATTTTAATCGGGGTGTTACACATGTTGCCATACAATTGCGAGATAGTTTCCCCATCGCTCAAGTCTTTGTTCCCTTGTTGACTTGAGTTGGATATGAGTTGAATATCGATTAGAATATCCTGTAGAGCCGAGTGGACCCATAGGGTAGGAGAACTCACTGAGATTATTATCTCATCCCATTATTGTTGTTATTTTTCAGGTATTCTTTACAGGTTGGATCTAAGAGAAACTGTTATGGATGTTTCAAGGGTTGCTGTTCATTATGATCTTCCGCTGTGGAGTTGTGTGCAATGAAGATATTGTACATAGTTCTTAGATTTTTATTGTTTAGGCATTATTGTATAACATGTTCCATTGATGTTTTAGTTTGGACATGTATATATATTGATGCCATTAGGCACTTATGTTGTGACAGTACCAAAACTTAACACTTGTATGATATTATTCTAGATATATATTATACGGGTTGTTACAGTTGGTATCAGAGCAGGTCGATTCTCGACCTAGCCTTGAAACATCATAAGTAAATCTATTCCTGCCTCATATGTGTGTTTAGCCAACATGATTCTTAATATCACTGTATATAGTATTGGGCCTGATCAACCTAATGCTATGTGAATGGTAGGTAGGATCATGGTTGAGCGACCACGAGGACTCCGAAGCGTGGGTTGAACTTGTGCTTTGAGAATAGGCTCAAGCCAAGAGTTAGAAAGTAAGGAGAACTAGATGGCCCAGTTGAAGTTTCAGAGGAGTTATGATTTGGGTATTATGGAATTGAAGAGTAGTGTATCATCCAAGCGATTCTGCGGTGTTAACAGAGTTGAGAAGTTGAGGATCTCTATTGGATGAATTTTCAGAGCTTTGAGAAAGGTGTGGATTGTTAGTGGAGTAAGATATACTCACTAATATGGAATAGTATTGTGAATAATTCCGTATGGTAAAGTAGAAAGGATGGTTATGTTACGCATATGTCATAAGGTTTGGAAGTGGGATAGTGTATCAGTGTTTCAGTTTCTAAGGCCACTAAAATATTTTGGAAGAACAAGAGTATTTAATGGAATATATATATTTGGAATGGTACCTTGCAAGTGGTTGAAGACTTGAGGGATAAGGACGTTCAGTTTTGTTGGGAGCCTAAGGTAGTGGTGAAGTCTAAGAAGAGACTCGAGGACATGGTTGCCTATTCCAAGTGAAACATGTATGGACCAAATGGAGGTTAGAAGATAAACCAAGTATGTTCAATCTTAGAAGGGAGATCGGGTTCAAGATAGCTAGTCAGAGGTTTAGTGTTAGTGAGCAACTGTAAAGGAATGATGAATTACCTAAAGATCAATTATAAGAGTTTGTGTTGGAGAGAGATAACGCCCATTATATAGTAATGGAAGCTCCAATGAGTTTTGGTTGTATGGGATCTGGTTGAGGAGAAGAGAAATTAAGTTGGATTTAAGGACTTCTAGTAGAATGGTTTTGTAATTGGAACTGAGAGAATTACCATGGGAAGACAAGTGAACACCGAGTGTGGAAGTAGTGAGGATGTTGCAATACGACCGTTGTAATGAGGAACATTTTAGATAAATGCGCAATTGGACCATTAAGATTCATTAAGACAAAGTTATGGGCGTGTAGTTGATGATTGTTCACATCGAGGATTTCTAGAGTATGTAGTGTGTAACACCCGAGGTCGGAGAGGCCGAAGAGTGGTTACATGTAACATCCGAGGGCGATGGAGTGGTTGTCGATGCATGATGCATGACAATGAGACACTCCTAGAAACTTCTAGGGGAAAAACCGAATTCACATCGGAATGAGAGGGATCCTGAAGCTGTGCAGGTATGAGACTACATGGTTGAAAGAAGGCTTATAAGGATTAATTGGTACTACCTATATCAACAAGATGCATCTTCTTTTCGGTATCCTAACCAATAAGAACTCCATAGTTAAGCGTGCTTGACTTGGAGTAGTATTGGGATGGGTGACCTTCTGGGAAGTTTCCTGAAAAGCGTGCGAGTGAGGACAAAACATGTTGAAAAAGGCCCGTGTTGATTTGTAGGGTTAGTTGATAATCCTGAAAGCAGTCTGGGGGGTTACATAGTGGAGTGGAGGAAGTTGTACCTTGGTATTAAGAGAAGTATGTGATAGTAGCATTACGGTCACAAATAAGTGTAATAGATTTCTTGTCGGGAGAGGGATGTAAAGTAACATACCTTTTGTTGAGCAGTGAGTCTTGTATTCTAAGAAGTTGAGTTGATGATAGACAATGGAAGATAAGCTAAGCTGGAGCATATGGACTAAGTGTAGGATGTTGAATATGTTATGTTGTAAGAGCTTATTGGGGGACAATGAGGATTGTCCGTAGCAAGTCATCTAGACAAGTAACCCCAGTATGATGAAGGGAGTAGTAGGTATTGGTTTAGCAGAAAATTCCAGTCATAAGTGCGTGGCAATGACAAGGTTCATCTTAAGTGCATTTTATTTGAATTGTAAGAGTAGTAGTGGCTTATTGGGAGTCTGGTTGTTATTTATCTTCTTGAGAAGCATTTGGTTGGTTGGTTAGTCGCGGAGTATAAACATTCACACCGTGTTGGAGCTAAGGATGTCCTAAATGTCATAAGTGTACCGTTGTGGATGTACAAATTGAGGATGGAGTTGCAAGTCACCACAAGTCAGATTGGTAGTTTTGAAATTGGGATTTCTGAAGGTGTAGTGCGTAGTGTGTCATCGGAGGAGATACCGTGGAAGTCAGACGTGTGGGAAAACCAACTTGGTAGACCATGCTCAGTTTAAGCGAGTTTGGGAAGTACCATTATTATGATTATGAATAACTATAAGGAACAGATTTGGAAGAGACCTACTAAGTGGTGATCTGGAAGAGATTAGTTAGGTATATGGTATATATTGGTAAGGTGTGAAGTGGTTGGTCATGGTATGAAATTGATTAATTCATTTGGATTCATAGCCTTAGATGTAGACTCCCTGAGAGTGGTAATGGATGTGCACGATGACACTCTACCCTACTGGAAGGATTCATGAGTTTTACTTCCCAGGAGGAACGAGAATCAGTTATTCCTAAAGTTAAACATGTAACTCGGATGGTATGTTAGTAAGAGAATGAGCTAAGATCATAGAAGACGGGACAAGACGATTGAGATGAATGATTTTAGATACGAAGTGAAATGTTGTCTCTAGATATGTGTGAAGTATTGTGTGTGACTCTATGAGGTGTATGGACACTCATAGTTATGTTCTAGATTGCTTAAGTTCCTTAGAAGTGGTGTCTTGTTGATAATTTAAAGTTCCTTGACGGTGTTACTTTGTTATTGGCCGAGATTATGTGTCGGGAGAAATCTTGAGTGAATCAAAACCCTATGAGAGGATTTGATATGGAATATAGTAACCAGAACCAGATGTTGTCAAACTAATTTGGTTTAGCTGCACCAAACACATGACGAATTTGGATGTTCTATGTTTTTATGGTTGTAGCAATGTAACTCCTGGATACCTGCCTTCTGAAGAGTGTTGGTCTTATTCTGAACTTTTGTGAGTCATCAAGGACGTTATTATACTAATGGAAGTCGGTAAGGTTCTTGTACCATTTTGGACAGTAGGCACTCTGAGGGTAAGTGCGTTTCTTTGAAGATTGTTAGCTAACCAGTAGTGCCTAGGAATCCCAAGTATTCCACTCTTGGAATCAGAGTATCACAATGGAAGGTGACGAGAGAAAGAGCCCAATCAAGTCTATGGGGATCAGGGAGATAGTTACTCGTAAGAATGGAGGTAAGGGTGAGAGTAAGATAATCTCGTGCTAATGGTTCTATCTTATGGGAGTAGTACGAGAGAAGGGAAACAATTGGAGTAGAGGTTTGCAACATGTAGCATTATGCCAGGTGAAGTTTATGAGATTATCAATAAATGGATTACAAAGTTGTTGCATTCGTTGAAGGAATAACAAGAAAAGGGCAGTCAATATTATTTGTAGTCAGGGAATCAATAAATTTTCTTATGAAGAATTAATGAGTGTTGATTAACCGAGTCCAAATAAGATGTTGTAATTATGTTTTGTGTAACTTAGTGCAAGGAAGGGAAGTCGTGGTTTCCGGGAAGAAAGTGACCCACTAATGTTGAGCGGTATATAAGAGGAATTATGTGGAAGCAAGTTTAAATGTTAATCCAATATCAGAATGAGATTGTCATGGAAATCAAGAAGTTTCGAGAGTGCATGAAGAAGGAAATTTGTAAGCAAAGATAAGTTAGAAGAATAAGTATGTTAGAGACTTGGAATTGAAGAGAGGTCAAGTGTTGGTCTAAGATGTTGATTCAAGGTTTGTTTGTTTGTTGAGTGAAGGAAATTCGGGGGTGAATTTCAATTTAAGGGGGGGAGAATGTAATATCCCATATTCCCTTAAGTGTTGGTCTAAGATGTTGATTCAAGGTTTGTTTGTTTGTTGAGTGAAGGAAATTCGGGGGTGAATTTCAATTTAAGGGGGGGAGAATGTAATATCCCATCAGTTGAGATCAATTGAGTACCTGTATACTATATCTTTCGTTAGAATGTAATATCCCATATTCCCTTAAATGCTCATATTCCCTTAACACTGAAACAAAATTTAATTTTCTGTCTGTAAAGAATATGTCACCAAGGGGGTTCGAACCCAGGAACTCCTTGAAACTGTACATGCCTTACCACTAGGCTAGAGAGGTTGTTGTTGAATGCTTATGCAATGAATAAATATTAATCTAAATCTTGATTAAGATAGATTAATGAATTAATTGAGCGTTATAACTCCGTTTTGGATGCGGACGGATGCGTTAGTAAGATAATGAAAAAGGCTATTATTATGATATCATATTATAGTGTATTATGTGTCTTACAAATTCTATGAATTTTATTTTGATGGGTGTTAAACATGGTTGATTGTGAAATAACATAACTAAAGATAAAGTAAAGGACAATTATTATTGTTCCATGTTATAAAATAGTATGTGATTTATAAATGCCATGAATTTTATCATGATGAAAATTAAATATTGTTGTTATGTGGAAGGTGAAATAACATGATTAAAAACCTTACAAAGAGGAGTGAGGAAACCTAGAAGAATAATTTGATTAATAACTTAGAAAGATAATCTAGGTTATGGAACATGTGAGATACATGTATGAGAATACGGTATTCATTCGTACGATGCTTATGTGAGGTCGTGGACGAATTGTTACCATGATTAAGAATGAGACGCATTGTATGGAACATGCCATGTTATTATTTGTGTAATATGGTGAATGAAGTCGCCTGTGATTGATGAATTTGTTATGGTTCGTGGAACCAATGATTTGCGAAACCGATCATGTATTCAGAATGTGTGTTTTTCTGTGGTGGTACACATCTCTATTGGTATGCTTAGACGTGTAAGCATTGGGATGTGTGACCAATGATTCGAGCCTCAATTGGGTTTGAGCCCCAACCATGGCGGACATGGGGGAAAGGTGGACACCAAAGTGGGATAAGGCCCATACGGTGAAAGAGACTCAAAGTGGGTAAAGTCCCATACGAGTGATGGTTCTCAATAGTGGGTTTAAGTCCCATAGGGGAACCAGATATCCACCGCGAAAGTCGAATCATACGGACATGCGTGAACCAAGCGTTGGCCTAGACGTAGGTCCGGTTGGGGATCGATGTTGCGTGAATCTGAATAATGATCGTGGTTGAGTTATGAGAACTCAGATGCATGTTGCCATACAATTACGAGATAGTTTCCCCATCGCTCAAGTCTTCGTTCCCTTGTTGACTTGAGTTGGATATGAGTTGAATATCAATTAGAATATCCTATAGAGCCGTGTGGACCCATAGAATAGGAGAACTCACTGAGATTATTATCTCATCCCATTATTGTTGTTATTTAAGTTGTTACCTATTTATATATAATAATATTGATCTTGATTATGTAATTTAAGTTGTTACCTATTTATATATAATATGAATCATTCATTTATTTTTTTTCACTTTGTTGCTTAGTGATGAAGACACCTAAAATTTGGTGGTGGAGAAGAAAATATTAATATTTTTTACATATAATATACCATAATACAGTGTGATTATGACAAATACAATTATAATTAAGCTTTATTGCTTAATTTCACTTATTAACCTTTTATATATAATATGAATCATTAATTTATAATCCTTTAAATTTGTTACTTAGTGATGAAGAAACCTAAAATTTGGTGATGGAGAAGGAAATTATAGAATTTATTTACATATTATATACCATAATACAATGTAAATATGCTGAATACAAATAATATTGATCTTGATTATGTAGTTTCAGTTGTTACCCATTTATATATAATATGAATCATTCATTTATAGTTTTTTAACTTTGTTTCTTAGGGATGAAGAAACCTAAAATTTGGTGATGGAGAAGAAAAATATTGAGTTTTTTTTACATATAATATACCATAATACAATGTAAATATGCTGAATACAAATAATATTGATCTTGATTATGTAGTTTCAGTTGTTACCCATTTATATATAATATGAATCATTCATTTATAGTTTTTAAACTTTGTTTCTTAGGGATGAAGAAACCTAAAATTTGGTGATGGAGAAGAAAAATACTGAGTTTTTTTTACATATAATATACCATAATACAATGTGAATATGGCGAATACAAATAATATTGAGTTTTATTATGTAATTTCACTTATTAAGCATTTATATATTATATGAATAATTAATTTATAGTCCTTCAACTTTGTTACTTAGGGATGAAGAAACCTAAAATTTGGTGATGGAGAAGAAAAATATTGAGTTTTTTTTACATATAATATACCATAATACAATGTGAATATGGCGAATACAAATAATATTGAGTTTTATTATGTAATTTCACTTATTAAGCATTTATATATTATATGAATCATTAATTTATAGTCCTTCAACTTTGTTACTTAGTGATGAAGAATCCTAAAATTTAATGATGGAGAAGAAAATTAATGAATTTATTTACATATAATATACCATAATACAATGTGAATATGCCGAATACGAATAATGTTGATCTTGATTATGTAAATTCACTTGTTACCTGATTATATAAAATATGAATCATTCATTTATAGTTTTTTAACTTTGTTGCTTAGTGATGAAGAAACCTAAAATTTGGTGATGGATAAAAAAATATTAAATTCTTTTTTACATATAATATACCATAATTAAATGTGAATATGACGAATACAAATAATATTGAGCTTTATTATGTAAATCTAGTTGTTAACTATTTATATATAATATAAATCATTAATTTATAGTCCTTTAACTTTGTTACTTAGTGATGAAGAAACGTAAAATTTGGTGATGGAGAAGAAAATTATTGAATTTATTTACATATTATATACCATAATACAATGTGAATATGCCAAATACAAATAATATTGATCTTGATTATGTAAATTTACTTGTTACCCATTTAGATATAATATGAATCATTCATTTATAGTTTTTTTACTTTGTTGCTTAGTGATGAAGAAACCTAAAATTTGGTGATCAAAAAAGATTTTTTTTTTTACATATAATATACCATAATACAATGTGAATATGACGAATACAAATAAAATTGAGTTTTATTATGTAATTTCACTTATTAACCATTTATATATTATATGAATCATTAATTTATAGTACTTTAACTTTGTTACTTAAGGATGAAGAAACCTAAAATTTGGTGATGGAGAAGAAAATTATTGAATTTATTTACATATTATATACCATAATACAATGTGAATATGCCGAATATAAATAATATTGATCTTGATTATGTAATTTAAGTTGTTACCCGTTTATATATAATATGAATCATTCATTTATATTTTTTTCACTTTGTGGCTTAGTGATGAAGACACCTAAAATTTGGTGGTGGAGAAGAAAATATTAATATTTTTTACATATAATATACCATAATACAGTGTGAATATGACAAATACAATTATAATTAAGCTTTATAGCTTAATTTCCCTTATTAACCTTTTATATATAATATGAATCATTAATTTATAATCCTTTAAATTTGTTACTTAGTGATGAAGAAACCTAAAATTTGGTGATGGAGAAGGAAATTATAGAATTTATTTACATATTATATACCATAATACAATGTAAATATGCTGAATACAAATAATATTGATCTTGATTATGTAGTTTCAGTTGTTACCCATTTATATATAATATGAATCATTCATTTATAGTTTTTTAACTTTGTTTCTTAGGGATGAAGAAACCTAAAATTTGGTGATGGAGAAGAAAAATATTGAGTTTTTTTTTACATATAATATACCATAATACAATGTAAATATGTTGAAAACAAATAATATTGATCTTGATTATGTAGTTTCAGTTGTTACCCATTTATATATAATATGAATCATTCATTTATAGTTTTTAAACTTTGTTTCTTAGGGATGAAGAAACCTAAAATTTGGTGTTGGAGAAGAAAAATATTGAGTTTTTTTTACATATAATATACCATAATACAATGTGAATATGGCGAATACAAATAATATTGAGTTTTATTATGTAATTTCACTTATTAAGCATTTATATATAATATGAATCATTAATTTATAGTCCTTCAACTTTGTTACTTAGTGATGAAGAAACCTAAAATTTAATGATGGAGAAGAAAATTAATAAATTTATATACATATAATATACCATAATACAATGTGAATATGCCGAATACAAATAATGTTGATCTTGATTATGTATATTTACTTGTTACCTATTTATATATAATATGAATCATTCATTTATAGTTTTTTAACTTTGTTGCTTAGTGATGAAGAAACCTAAAATTTGGTGATGGAGTAGGAAATTATAGAATTTATTTATATATAGTATACCATAATACAATGTGAATATGCCTAATACATAAAATATTGATCTTGATTATGTAGTTTCGGCAGGTACCCATTTATACATATTATGAATCATTCATTTATAGTTTTTTAACTTTGTTTGTTAGTATTGAAGAAACCTAAAATTTGGTGATGGAGAACAAAAATATTTAGTTTTTTTTACATATAATAAACCATACTACAATGTGAATATGGCGAATACAAATAATATTGAATTTTATTATGTAATATCACTTATTAACCATTTATATATAATATGAATAATAAATTTATAGTCCTTCAACTTTGTTACTTAGTGATGAAGAAACCTAAAATTTGGTGATGGAGAAGAAAATTATTGAATTTATTTCCATATAACATACCATAATACAATGTGAATATGCCGAATACAAATAATATTGATCTTGATTATGTAATTTAACTTGTTACCCATTTATATATAATATGAATCATTCATTTATAGTTTTATGACTTTGTTGCTTAGTGATGAAGAAACCGAAAATTTGGTAATGGAGAAGAAAATCATATCATTTATTTACATATAGTATACCATAATACAATGTGAATATACCGAATACAAATAATATTGATCTTCATTATGTAGTTTCAGTTGTTACCCATTTATATATAATATGAATCATTCATTTATAGTTTTTAAACTTTGTTTCTTAGGGATGAAAAAACCTAAAATTTGGTGATGGAGAAGAAAAATATTGAGTTTTTTTACATATAATATACCATAATACAATGTGAATATGGCGAATACAAATAATATTGAGTTTTATTATGTAATTTCACTTATTAAGCATTTATATATTATATGAATCATTAATTTATAGTCCTTCAACTTTGTTACTTAGTGATGAAGAATCCTAAAATTTAATGATGGAGAAGAAAATTAATGAATTTATTTACATATAATATACCATAATACAATGTGAATATGCCGAATACGAATAATGTTGATCTTGATTATGTAAATTCACTTGTTACCTGATTATATAAAATATGAATCAGTCATTTATAGTTTTTTAACTTTGTTGCTTAGTGATGAAGAAACCTAAAATTTGGTGATGGATAAAAAAATATTAAATTCTTTTTTACATATAATATACCATAATTAAATGTGAATATGACGAATACAAATAATATTGAGCTTTATTATGTAAATCTAGTTGTTAACTATTTATATATAATATAAATCATTAATTTATAGTCCTTTAACTTTGTTACTTAGTGATGAAGAAACGTAAAATTTGGTGATGGAGAAGAAAATTATTGAATTTATTTACATATTATATACCATAATACAATGTGAATATGCCAAATACAAATAATATTGATCTTGATTATGTAAATTTACTTGTTACCCATTTAGATATAATATGAATCATTCATTTATAGTTTTTTTACTTTGTTGCTTAGTGATGAAGAAACCTAAAATTTGGTGATCAAAAAAGATTTTTTTTTTACATATAATATACCATAATACAATGTGAATATGACGAATACAAATAAAATTGAGTTTTATTATGTAATTTCACTTATTAACCATTTATATATTATATGAATCATTAATTTATAGTACTTTAACTTTGTTACTTAAGGATGAAGAAACCTAAAATTTGGTGATGGAGAAGAAAATTATTGAATTTATTTACATATTATATACCATAATACAATGTGAATACGCCGAATATAAATAATATTGATCTTGATTATGTAATTTAAGTTGTTACCCGTTTATATATAATATGAATCATTCATTTATATTTTTTTCACTTTGTGGCTTAGTGATGAAGACACCTAAAATTTGGTGGTGGAGAAGAAAATATTAATATTTTTTACATATAATATACCATAATACAGTGTGAATATGACAAATACAATTATAATTAAGCTTTATAGCTTAATTTCCCTTATTAACCTTTTATATATAATATGAATCATTAATTTATAATCCTTTAAATTTGTTACTTAGTGATGAAGAAACCTAAAATTTGGTGATGGAGAAGGAAATTATAGAATTTATTTACATATTATATACCATAATACAATGTAAATATGCTGAATACAAATAATATTGATCTTGATTATGTAGTTTCAGTTGTTACCCATTTATATATAATATGAATCATTCATTTATAGTTTTTTAACTTTGTTTCTTAGGGATGAAGAAACCTAAAATTTGGTGATGGAGAAGAAAAATATTGAGTTTTTTTTTACATATAATATACCATAATACAATGTAAATATGTTGAAAACAAATAATATTGATCTTGATTATGTAGTTTCAGTTGTTACCCATTTATATATAATATGAATCATTCATTTATAGTTTTTAAACTTTGTTTCTTAGGGATGAAGAAACCTAAAATTTGGTGTTGGAGAAGAAAAATATTGAGTTTTTTTTACATATAATATACCATAATACAATGTGAATATGGCGAATACAAATAATATTGAGTTTTATTATGTAATTTCACTTATTAAGCATTTATATATAATATGAATCATTAATTTATAGTCCTTCAACTTTGTTACTTAGTGATGAAGAAACCTAAAATTTAATGATGGAGAAGAAAATTAATAAATTTATATACATATAATATACCATAATACAATGTGAATATGCCGAATACAAATAATGTTGATCTTGATTATGTATATTTACTTGTTACCTATTATATATAATATGAATCATTCATTTATAGTTTTTTAACTTTGTTGCTTAGTGATGAAGAAACCTAAAATTTGGTGATGGAGAAGGAAATTATAGAATTTATTTATATATAGTATACCATAATACAATGTGAATATGCCTAATACATAAAATATTGATCTTGATTATGTAGTTTCGGCAGGTACCCATTTATACATATTATGAATCATTCATTTATAGTTTTTTAACTTTGTTTGTTAGTATTGAAGAAACCTAAAATTTGGTGATGGAGAACAAAAATATTTAGTTTTTTTTACATATAATAAACCATACTACAATGTGAATATGGCGAATACAAATAATATTGAATTTTATTATGTAATATCACTTATTAACCATTTATATATAATATGAATAATAAATTTATAGTCCTTCAACTTTGTTACTTAGTGATGAAGAAACCTAAAATTTGGTGATGGAGAAGAAAATTATTGAATTTATTTCCATATAACATACCATAATACAATGTGAATATGCCGAATACAAATAATATTGATCTTGATTATGTAATTTAACTTGTTACCCATTTATATATAATATGAATCATTCATTTATAGTTTTATGACTTTGTTGCTTAGTGATGAAGAAACCGAAAATTTGGTAATGGAGAAGAAAATCATATCATTTATTTACATATAGTATACCATAATACAATGTGAATATACCGAATACAAATAATATTGATCTTCATTATGTAGTTTCAGTTGTTACCCATTTATATATAATATGAATCATTCATTTATAGTTTTTAAACTTTGTTTCTTAGGGATGAAGAAACCTAAAATTTGGTGATGGAGAAGAAAAATATTGAGTTTTTTTACATATAATATACCATAATACAATGTGAATATGGCGAATACAAATAATATTGAGTTTTATTATGTAATTTCACTTATTAAGCATTTATATATAATATGAATCATTAATTTATAGTCCTTCAACTTTGTTACTTAGTGATGAAGAAACCTAAAATTTAATGATGGAGAAGAAAATTAATAAATTTATATACATATAATATACCATAATACAATGTGAATATGCCGAATACAAATAATGTTGATCTTGATTATGTAAATTCACTTGTTACCTATTTATATATAATATGAATCATTCATTTATAGTTTTTTAACTTTGTTGCTTAGTGATGAAGAAACCTAAAATTTGGTGATGGAGAAGCAAATTATAGAATTTATTTATATATAGTATACCATAATACAATGTGAATATGCCTAATACATAAAATATTGATCTTGATTATGTAGTTTCGGCAGGTACCCATTTATACATATTATGAATCATTCATTTATAGTTTTTTAACTTTGTTTGTTAGTATTGAAGAAACCTAAAATTTGGTGATGGAGAACAAAAATATTTAGTTTTTTTTACATATAATAAACCATAATACAATGTGAATATGGCGAATACAAATAATATTGAATTTTATTATGTAATATCACTTATTAACCATTTATATATAATATGAATAATAAATTTATAGTCCTTCAACTTTGTTACTTAGTGATGAAGAAACCTAAAAATTGGTGATGGAGAAGAAAATTATTGAATTTATTTCCATATAACATACCATAATACAATGTGAATATGCCGAATACAAATAATATTGATCTTGATTATGTAATTTAACTTGTTACCCATTTATATATAATATGAATCATTCATTTATAGTTTTATGACTTTGTTGCATAGTGATGAAGAAACCGAAAATTTGGTAATGGAGAAGAAAATCATATCATTTATTTACATATAGTATACCATAATACAATGTGAATATACCGAATACAAATAATATTGATCTTCATTATGTAGTTTCAGTTGTTACCCATTTATATATAATATGAATCATTCATTTATAGTTTTTAAACTTTGTTTCTTAGGGATGAAGAAACCTAAAATTTGGTGATGGAGAAGAAAAATATTGAGTTTTTTTTACATATAATATACCATAATACAATGTGAATATGGCGAATACAAATAATATTGAGTTTTATTATGTAATTTCACTTATTAAGCATTTATATATAATATGAATCATTAATTTATAGTCCTTCAACTTTGTTACTTAGTGATGAAGAAACCTAAAATTTAATGATGGAGAAGAAAATTAATGAATTTATTTACATATAATATACCATAATACAATGTGAATAAGCCGAATACGAATAATGTTGATCTTGATTATGTAAATTCACTTGTTACCGATTTATATAAAATATGAATCATTCATTTATAGTTTTTTAACTTTGTTGCTTAGTGATGAAGAAACCTAAAATTTGGTGATGGATAAAAAAATATTAAATTCTTTTTTACATATAATATACCATAATTAAATGTGAATATGACGAATACAAATAATATTGAGCTTTATTACGTAATTTCACTTATTAACCATTTATATATAATATGAATCATTAATTTATAGTCCTTTAATTTTGTTACTAGGTGATGAAGAAACCTAAAATTTGGTGATGGAGAAGAAAATTATTCAATTTATTTATGTATAATATACCATAATAGAATGTGAATATGCCGAATACAAATAATATTGATCTTGATTATATAATTTCACTTGTTACCCATTTATATATAATATGAATCCTTCATTTATAGTTTTTTTCACTTTGTTGCTTAGTGATGAAGAAACCTAAAATCTGGTTATCAAGCAGAATTTTTTTTTTTTTTTTACATATAGTATACCATAATACAATGTGAATATGACAAATATAAATAAAATTGAGTTTTATGATATAATTTCACTTATTAACCATTTATATATAATATGAATCATTAATTTATAGTACTTTAACTTTGTTACTTAGGGATGAAGAAACCTAAAATTTGGTGATGGAGAAGAAAATTATTAAATTTATTTACATATTATATACCATAATACAATGTGAATATGCCGAATAATAATAATATTGATCTTGATTATGTAATTTAAGTTGTTACCCATTTATATATAATATGAATCATTCATTTATATTTATTTAACTTTGGTGATGGAGAAGAAAATATTAATTTTTTAAAAATATAACATACCATAATACAGTGTGAATATGACAAATACAATTATAATTGAACTTTATTACGTAATTTCACTTATTAACCGTTTATATAGAATATGAATCATTAATTTATAATCCTTTAAATTTGTTACTTAGTGATGAAGAAACTTAAAATTTGGTGATGGAGAAGATTATTATAGAATTTATTTATATATAGTATACCATAATACAACGTGAATATGCCGAATAAAAATAATATTGATCTTGATTATGTAGTTTCAGTTGTTAGCTAGTGATGAAGAAACCTAAAATTTGGTAATGGAGAAAAAAAAATTTAAATTCTTTTTTACATTTAATATACCATAATATAATGTGAATATGATGAATACAAATAATATTGATCTTGATTATGTAATTTCACTTGTTACCCATTTATATATAATATGAATCATTCATTTATAGTTTTTTCAATTTGTTGCTTAGTGATGAAGAAACCTAAAATTTGGTGATGGAGAAGAATTTTTTTTTTCCATATAATATACCATAATACAATGTGAATATGACGAATACAAATAAAATTGTGTTTTTTTTATGTAATTTCACTTATTAACCATTTATATATAATATGATTCATTAATTTATAGTACTTTAACTTTGTTACTTAGGGATGAAGAAACCGAAAATTCGGTGATGGAGAAGAAAACTATTGAATTTATTTACATATTTTATACCATAATAAAAAGTGAATATGCCGAATACAATTAATATTGATCTTGATTATGTAATTTAAGTTGTTACCCATTTATATATAATATGAATCATTCATTTACAGTTTTTTAACTTTGTTGCTCAGTGATGAAGAAACCTAATATTTGGTGATGGAAAAGAAAAATTAAATTTTGTTTTCATATAATATACCATAATACAATGTGAATATGACGAATACAAATAATATTGAGCTTTATTATGTAATTTCACTTATTAACCATTTATATATAATATGAATCATTAATTTATAGTCCTTTAACTTTGTTACTTAGTGATGAAGAACCTAAAATTGGGTGATGGAGAAGAAAATTAATGAATTTATTTTCATATAATATACAATAATACAATGTGAATATGCCGAATACAAATAATATTGATCTTGATTATGTAATTTCACTTGCTACCCATTTATATATAATATAAATCATTCATTTATAGTTTTTTCACTTTGTTGCTTAGTGATGAAGAAACCTAAATAATGGTGATGGAGAAGAAAAATATTAAGTCTTTTATACATATAATATACCATAATACAATGTGAATATGACGAATACATATAATGCTGATCTTGATTATGTAATTTCAGTTGTTACCCATTTATATATAATATGAATCATTCTTTTATAGTCGTTTAAGTTTGTTACTTAGTGATGAAGAAACGTAAAATTTGGTGATGCAGAAGAAATTACTGAATTTATTTACATATAATATACCATAATACAAGGTGAATATACCGAATACAAATAATATTGATCTTGATTATGTAATTTCACTTGTAACCAATTTATATATAATATGAATCATTTATTTATAGTTTTTTCACTTTGTAGCTTAGTGATGAAGAAACCTAAAATTTGGTGATGGAGAAAAAAAATATTAAATTTTTTTTACATATAATATATCATAATACAATGTCAATATGATGAATACAAATAAAATTGAGTATTATTATGTAATTTCACTTATTAACCATTTATATATAACATGAATCATTAATTTATAGTACTTTAACTTTGCTACTTATGGATGAAGAAATCTACAATTTGGTGATGGAGAAGAAAATTATTGAATTTATTTACATATTTTATACCATAGTACAATGTGAATATGCCGAATACAAATAATATAGATCTTGGTTATGTAATTTAAGTGTTTAACCATTTATATATAATATGAATCATTCATTTATATTTTTTTCACTTTGTTGCTTAGTGATGAAGAAACCTTAAATTTGGTGATGGAGAAAAAAATATTAAATTTTTTTAACATATAATATACCATAATACAATGTGAATATGATGAATACAAATAATATTGAGCTTTATTACGTAATTTCACTTAATAACCATTTATATATATTATGAATCATTAATTTATAGTCCTTTAATTTTGTTACTTGATGATGAAGAAACATAAAATTTGGAGATGGAGAAGAAAATTATTCAATTTATTTACGTATAATATACCATAATACAATGTGAATATGCCGAATACAAATAATATTGATCTTGATTATGTAATTTCACTTGTTACCCATTTATATATAATATGAATCATTCATTTGTAGTTTTTTCACTTTGTTGCTAAGTGATGAAGAAACCTAAATTTTGGTTATCGAGAAGAAAAATATAAATTTATTTACATATAATATACCATAATACAATGTGAATATGACGAATACAAATAAAATTGAGTTTTATTATATAATTTCAATTATTAACCATTTATATATAATATGAGTCATTAATTTATAGTACTTTAACTTTGTTACTTAGGGATGAAGAAACCTAAAATTTGGTGATGGAGAAGAAAATTATTGAATTTATTTACATATTATATACCATAATACAATGTGAATATGCCGAATACAAAGAATATTGATCTTGATTATGTAATTTAAGTTGTTACCCTTTTATATATAATATGAATCATTCATTTATATTTTTTTCACTTTGTTGCTTAGTGATGAAGAAACCTAAAATTTGGTGATGGAGAAGAAAATTATTGAGTTTTTTTTAAATATAATATACCATAATAGAGTGTGAATACGACAAATACAATTATAATTGAGCTTTATTACGTAATTTGACTTATTAACCGTTTACGTATAATATGAATCATTAATTTATAATCCTTTAAATTTGTTACTTAGAGATGAAGAAACCTAAAATTTGGTGATGGAGAAGAAAATTATAGAATTTATTTATATATAGTATACCATAATACAATGTTTATATGCCGAATACAAATAGTATTGATCTTGATTATGTAGTTTCAGTTGTTACCCATTTATATATGATATGAATCATTCATTTATAGTTTTTTAACATTGTTTCTTAGTGATGAAGAAACCTAAAATTTGGTGATGGAGAAGAAAATTATTGAGTTTTTTTACATATAATATAACATAATACAATGTGAATATGGCAAATACGAATAATGTTGATCTTGATTATGTAAATTCACTTATTACCTATTTATATATAATATGAATCATTCGTTTATAGTATTTTAAATCTGTTGCTTAGTGATGAAGAAACCTAAAATTTGGTGATGGAGAAAAAAAATATTAAATTCTTTTTTACATATAATATACCATAATATAATGTGAATATGACGAATACAAATAATATTGAGTTTGATTGTGTAATTTCAGTTGTAAACCATTAATATATAATATGAATAATTAATTTATAGTCCTTTAACTTTGTTATTTAATGATGAAGAAACGTAAAATTTGGTGATGGAGAAGAAAATTATTGAATTTATTTACATATAATATACCATATTACAATTTGAATATGACGAATACAAATAATATTGATCTTGATTATGTAATTTCAGTTGTTACCCATTATATATAATATGAATCATGCATTTATAGTCCTATAACTATGTTACTCAGTGATGAAGAAAACCTAAAATTTGGTGAGAGAGAAGAAATTACTGAATTTATTTACATATAATATACCATAATACAATGTGAATATGCCGAATACAAATAATATTGATCTTGACTATGTAATTTCACTTGTTACTCATTTATATATAATATGAATCATTCATTTATAGTTTTTTCACTTTGTTGCTTAGTGATGAAGAAACCTAAAATTTGGTGATCGAGAAGAAAAATATTTTTTTTTACATATAATATTGCATAATACAATGTGAATATGACGAATATAAATAAAATTGAGTTTTATTATGCAATTATACTTATTAACCATTTATATATAATATGAATAATTAATTTATAGTACTTTAACTTTGCTACTTAGGGATGGAGAAACCCTAAATTTGGTGATGGCGAAGAAAATTATTGAATTTATTTACATATTTTATACCATAATTCAATGTGAATATGCCGAATACAAATAATATTGATCTTGATTATGTAATTTAAGTGTTTACCCATTTATATATAATATGAATCATTCTTTTATATATTTTTTTCACTTTGATGCTTAGTGATGAAGAAACCAAAAATTGGGTGATGGAGAAGAAAATTTTAATTTTTTTTACATATAATATACCATAATACAGTGTGAATATGACAAAAATTTGTTACTTAGTGATGAAGAAACCAAAAATTTGGTGATGGAGAAGAAAATTATATCATTTATTTACATATAGTATACCATAATACAATGTGAATAGGCCGAATACAAATAATATTGATCTTGATTATGTAGTTTCAGTTGTTACCCATTTATATATAATATGAATCATTCATTTATAGTTTTTTCACTTTGTTTCTTAGTGATGAAGAAACCTAAAATTTGGTGATGGAGAATAAAAATATTGAGTTTTTTTTACATGTAATTTACCATAATACAATGTGAATATGGCGAATACAAATAATATTGATCTTGATTATGTAATTTAAATTTTTAACCATTTATATATAATGTGAATCATTAATTTATAGTCCTTCAACTTTGTTACTTAGTGATGAAGAAACCTAAAATTTGGTGATGGAGAAGAAAATTATTGAATTTATTTACACAGAATATACCATAATACAATGTGAATATGTCGTATACAAATAACTTTGATCTTGATTATGTAAATTCACTTGTTACCCATTTATATATAATATGATTCATTCATTTATAGTTTTTTTTTTCACTTTGTTGCTTAGTGATGAAGAAACCTAAAATTTGGAGATGGAGAAAAATAATATTAATTTTTTTTTATATATAATATACTATAATACAATGTGAATATGATGAATACAATAATTATTGATCTTTATTACGTAATTTCACTTATTAACCATTTATATATAATTTGAATCATTAATTTATAGTCCTTCAATTTTGGTACTTGGTGATGAAGAAACCTAAAATTTGGTGATGGAGAAGAAAATTATTCAATTTATTTACGTATAATATACGATAATCCAATGTGAATATGCCGAATACAAATAAAGTTGATCTTGATTATTTAATTTCACTTGTTAACCATTTATAGTTTTTTCACTTTGTTGCTTAGTAATGAAGAAACCTAAAATTTGGTGATCGAGAAGAAAAATATTAATTTTTTTTACATATAATATACCATAATACAATGTGAATATGATGAATACAAATAAAATAGAGTATTATTATGTAATTTCACTTATTAACCATTTATATATAAAATTAATCATTAATTTATAGTACTTTAACTTTATTACTTAAGGATGAAGAAACCTAAAATTTGGTGATGGAGAAGAAAATTATTGAATTTATTTACATATTATATACCATAATACAATGTGAATATGCCGAATACAAATAGTATTGATCTTGATTATGTAATTTAAGTTGTTACCCATTTATATATAATATGAATCATTCATTTATATTTTATTCACTTTGTTGCTTAGTGATGAAGAAACCTAAAATTTGGTGATGGAGAAGCAAATATTAATATTTTTTACATATAATATACCATAATACAGTGTGAATATGACAAATACAATTATAATTGAGCTTTATTGCGTAATTTCACTTATTAATTGTTTATATATAATATGAATCATTAAATTCTAATCCTTTAAATTTTTTACATATAAAATATTAATTTTTTTTACATATAGTATACAACAATACAATGTGAATATTGCCGAATACAAATAATATTGATCTTGATTATGTAGTTTTAGTTGTTACCCATTTATATGTAATATGAATCATTCAATTATAAATTTTTTAACTTTGTTTCTTAGTGATGAAGAAACCTAAAATTTGTTGATAGCGAAGAAAAATATTGAGTTTTTTTATACATATAATATACCATAATTCAATGTGAATATGCCGAATACAAATAATATTGATCTTGATTATGTAGTTTCAGTTGTTACCCATTTATATGTAATATGAATCATTCATTTATAGTTTTTTAACTTTGTTTCTTAGTGATGAATAAACCTAAAATTTCTTGATAGCGAAGAAAAATATTGAGTTTTTTTATACATATAGTATACCATAATTCAATGTGAATATGTCGAATACAAAAAATAATGAGTTTTATTATGTAATTTCACTTATTAACCATTTTTATATAATGTGAATCATTAATTTATAGTCCTTCAACTTTGTTACTTAGTGATGAAGAAACCCAAAATTTGGTGATGGAGAAGAAAATTAGGGAATTTTTTTACACATAATATACCATAATACAATGTGAATATGCCGTATACAAATAATGTTTATCTTAATTATGTAAATTCACTTGTTACCCATTTATATATCATATGAATCATTCATTTATAGTTTTTTTCACTTTGTTGCTTTGTGATGAAGAAACCTAAAATTTGGTGATGGAGAAAAAATATTAAATTTATTTTTTACATATAATATACCATAATACAATGTGAATATCATGAATACAAATAATATTGAGCTTTATTACGTAATTTCACTTATTAACCATTTATATATAATATGAATCATTAATTTATAGTCCTTTAATTTTGTTACCTGGTGATGAAGAAACCTGAAATTTGGTGATGGAGAACAAAATTATTCAATTTATTTACGTATAATATACCATAATACAATGTGAATATGCCGAATCCAAATAATATTGATCTTGATTATGTAATTTCACTTGTTACACCTTTATATATAATATGAATCATTCATTTATAGTTTTTTCACTTTGTTGCTTAGTGATGAAGAAACCTAAAATTTGGTGATCGAGAAGAAAAATATTAATTTCTTTTACATATAATGTACCATACTACAATGTGACTATGACGAATACAAATAAAATTGCGTTTTATTATGTAATTTCACTTATTAACCATTTATATATAATATGAATCAATAATTAAAGTACTTTAACTTTATTACTTAGGGATGAAGAAACCTAAAATTTGGTGATGGATAAGAAAATTATTAAATATTTTTACATATTATATACCATAATACAATGTGAATATGCCGAATACAAATAATATTGATCTTGATTATGTAATTTAAGTTTTTACCCATTTATATATAATATGAATCATTCATTTATATTTATTTCACTTTGTTTCTTAGTGATGACGAAACCTAAAATTTAGTGATGGAGAAGAAAATATTAATTTTTTTTTTACATATAATGTAATTACAATTGAGCTTTATTACATAATTTTACTTATTAACCGTTTATAAATAATATGAATCATTAATTTATAATCCTTTAAATTTGTTACTTAGTGATGAATAAACCTAAAATTTGGTGATGGAGAAGAAAATTATATCATTTATTTACGAATAGTATTGATCTTGATTATGTAGTTTCAATTGTTACCCACTTATATATAATATGAATCATTCATTTATAGTTTTTTCACTTTGTTTCTTAGTGATGAAGAAACCTAAAATTTGGTGATGGAGAATAAAAATATTGAGTTTTTTTTACATATAATTTACCATAATACAATGTGAATATAGCGAATACAAATAATATTGATCTTGATTATGTAATTTCACTTATTAACCATTTCTATATAATGTGAATCATTAATTTATAGTCCTTCAACTTTGTTACTTAGTGATGAAGAAACCTAAAATTTGGTGATGGAGAAGAAAATTATTGAATTTATTTACACATAATAAACCATAATACAATTTCAATATGCCGTATACAAATAATGTTGATCTTGATTATGTAAATTCACTTGTTACCCATTTATATACAATACGAATCATTCATTTATAGTTTTTTTCACTTTGTTGCTTAGTGATGAAGAAACCTAAAATTTGGTGATGGAGAAAAAAATATTAATTTTTTTTTACATATAGTATACTATAATACAATGTGAATATGATGAATACAAATATTATTGATCTTTATTACGTAATTTCACTTATTAACCATTTATATATAATATGAATCATTAATTTATAGTCCTTTAATTTTGGTACTTGGTGATGGAGAAGAAAATTATTCAATTTATTTACGTATAATATACCATAATACAATGTGAATATGCCGAATACAAATAAAGTTGATCTTGATTATGTAATTTCACTTGTTACCCATTTATTCATAATATGAATCATTCATTTATAGTTTTTTCACTTTGTTGCTTAGTGATGAAGAAACCTAAAATTTGGTGATCGAGAAGAAAAATATTAATTTTTTTAACATATAATATTCCATAATACAATGTGAAGTAGTAAAGGACCCGTGCGTTCGCACGGGTCGCTCAAGTGCAATAATTTATTTTAAAAAAATTAAAATATAATATATTTTTTATTTATATATATATATATATATATATATATATATATTTATATATATATATATATATATATATATATATATATATATATATTTATATATATATGGTTGGATCAACGTACACAAATTTATTGCATAAGAGTTTTTTTTAATGTAATGGATGTTAAATGATCAATAAATTGGTTCAAAAAATTTCCACAAATAACTTTTTCCAGTTTGGGACATAATAAAGTAAAACATTATTAATTTATAGTAATATAATTTGCTTAATTTTTTTGTATACTATATTAAGGAAATAATCAAAAAATATAATACAAAAGTATTTTTACAATTTATTGATATATTGATATATAATAAACATTCCATTGTTAATGTTATGAATAAACATTCCATTTATCATTGAGATTTTGGACATAAGAAATAAAAATATATTTATTTAGTAATGGATGAAATTTTCCAATCTGTTACTAATTTGAGGTATAAAAGCGCAAATATTAACCTTCATAATAAATGATTATTTAACCAAAATACATAAACCATGTAAAAGAAATACCAGAACCTCATTTGTTTTAAAATATAGTAATGAATACTACCAAATGTTGAAATTAATTGCAATTGATGCAGTAAGGTTTAAATGCAACAAAAGATATTGAAACAAAACGTTCACAATTTTAGTTAAAATTGTGAGAAATAAGTCCAGCAACAAAAATGATTTAACTTCGTACAATTCTTTGGTCCTTAAAAAACTGGGTTTATACAAAACCTGCCCGCAACCTTTTAGGAAGTGATGATTCAAAACGTGCCCGCAACCTTAAAAAACTACAATAATAACTAATTTGATTTCAGGATATTGATTTCATTTTGGAATGATAAGATTGCCACAACAATAAAATAACAGTAATATTTTTTAGTAGTATAAATAGGTAATTTATTTTATCACATTTTTCACTCACATCTAGTCTAAATTTGACCAATTTATTTTATTTAATTTTAATTTTTGTGTGTACACATTTCATTTGAAAATGAACCTCAATCAACATAACACATGCTCCAATTTTATGCAAAATGATGGAAGTCCTCTTTATATCCCAAATCAACAAAACACCCCATATTTTGGAAATCCACCTCTTATTCCAAATCCACACCATAATTCAAGATTTCAAAATTCTCTTTTTATCCCAAATCCATAAAATAATTCACCCATTGGAAATTACTCATATCATACATCACCTTACCCAATGAAAAACTCTCTTTTAATGTATTTTGATATATTTGAATCAATTTTTTAATTATATTTTATATAATATATAGTGGGATTTAGTGGGGCCCATTTTCTTAGCCCACTTTAATTATTTACAATCATTTTCTTGTACAACTAAATGTATAAAGAATTGATATTCTTATTGATTTATTACAAATCATGCATAACATTAATTATCTTACGGCTGAATTATTTTAATACTCCATTGACCTAGCCAATAGAAAGGAGGCAGTGGACATAATTATTCATTTCAACCCCCAACTATATTTTGGCAAATAAATAATTTAAATATGTTGAGTTATAATACTATATATGATGACGTGAGATTGGTAAAAAGTATAGTTGCATGCTTAACTTAATCATTTTAAACAAACAATGTAGATTTTCCATTACCAATCAAAAGACAATTCACTGTATATGATAATTATACCTTGTTTTTTTTATAAATCCTTAATTCAGTTGAATGCAAGATTCAAACATTGCTCCAACATTTCTGAACTACCTGTAATTTTAACATATGTATTAGACTTTGAAAAAAATTGTAAAAAAATGTGTTTCTATGTGTTTTCTATAATTAGTTTTGAAGGATTTCATAATAAATTTTTATGTAATTGTTTTTTTAATTTCTAACACCATTAGGCATGCTGAAACCAAACATGACATGCAATAATCTATTTATAATTTAGTCGTATACACATATTTCATAAGATGACAACGTATTTTGTTATCAATCTAAAATACTTATTAACATTTGAAGATATGATACTCATATAAATTTTGTAGTTGAAAGAACACACAAAACACAATGTTCAACATAACAACATAGGATTTTGAATAATTTCACACACATGAATTAAATACTCATTATCATCCTTTAAACCATACATGAAATATAAATGTCAATTGTAATCCCACAAAATAAACACTTCAAAAAAGTAAGAACACATCCTACAACCAAAACATATCATGTTCTTAACAAATTCATACTTAAACTCATTCTGGTGCTAAAAAGTTCATAAAATATATTTCAATATCAAATTTCCGAAAATTCTAATTAAGAAGATGGTTCTATCTTTAATTTCTTGGATGGTTTGGTGCCTGATAATTGCGTAGCGCCAGACGCTTCAAAATCAACTTCTTCACCCTTGTCAGCAATTACAACATCCTTAGCCGGAGTCATTAGAATGATTGATTCTGGATCATTTTCACCAGATGCAGATAATGTTTGCTTGCAATATAAAAAATTAATTGTCAGATATAAAATGAATTATAATAATACAATATTTATCATAAAAAATTATTATGTTAACAAATGAAGATACTTACTGCGGAAGTTTCCAAATTTTCTTTGTTAGGGACCAACTTTGCATATTCAATTTTAGACTGATTCTGCACATGGAAACATCGAATATTTATTATACTTGTTAAATGTTTAAATAATACATGAATTAAGTGAATATTATACGACTTCTACTATGTAGTCATTAACTCTTTAACAAAGGCTTCATCATCACAAAGCTTCCAAACAGACGCTTGGGAAAACGTTGGCTGCACCTTAACTCTAAAAGCCATTTTCTTATTCAACAGCATTTCAAGCTCATCAGGATAAACCATTGGATCATCTTCTCCATTCTAATGGAAAAATAAAATATCAACCATGAGTGATAATCTGAACTTTACAACTCGATAAACTATTAACATTTTAACTTATGTATAACAATGTACCTCCACCATAGAGTTATGCATAAATTCAGCAGTCATTCCAAGTATAGCAGCACATTCGGAATCCCAGAATACAAATCGATATTTTGATTCACCATTGCTAACATATATCTCAATCTTGTACCTATAGTATTTTAAACGAAGAAAATAATATGATTAATAACAAATCCATTACCAAATTTATTTGCAATTCATCTAGATTATATGTACCTTGGTATAGGCTGTTCGACTTTTTGCCCACATGAACATTCATAAGCTTTTTCAGGATTAGGTGCCTTCGAAGAACACCTTGTGCAGCCATAATAAAACCATCCATACTTTGAGACAGCAAATTTCAATGTGGTTGCTACAGTAACACATAAAGTTTCCTAAAAGCAAATCAAAAATGATATTAATTTCAAAAAGCAAACAATATAATTGTAATAGTAAAGATAAATTCGGCTCTATAGTATTCAACTTACATGTTTGATTTTGCAGAAATGACTTAAGGACATACATTTTGCATTATGAACAAACCTTTCTACTGGCGAATACTGAGAACCACCAGACCAATTAGAAAGAGATTTTGCAGATTGAGTAGGCTTCTCCTTCTGTTCATTAGTAGGCAACCTATAGAAATAAGATTGTCTTTGAAATTAAAAATTATGTATAATAATCTGAATATAAATAAATAAATAAAATCCATACTTAGACATAAAATCTTGAATTTCAGGGATGTCTTCATTTATCAACAATTTGGAACCACTCCATGCATTTGACACTGTAAATTGTATAATTAATATAAAAATTATTGAACGTATAATGAAAAATACAAATCAGCTATGTATTTATAAAGTCTGATAGTGTAATACCTTGGCCATCTTTTACCATTGCATGAGTGAGCAGAATTACAATAGCTCCATTGTTTTTAGGATCATTGTAGTAAGCCAAAAATTTTGATCCATAGATTTCCCATAAATTGCAATTTATGCAATTACCCCTATTTTGCAATATAAATAAACAATATTATATGATGGGATTCAGTGGTGCAAAATATATAAATTTATCAAACACATAAGTTATGAAAACAATGCGCATTACTTCAAATCTTTCAGCACAATAGAAACAACAACTTTCTTCCCCGGAGTGTTGGATTGGATATGGTTTATCTCACTAACAGCACCAATAATATCTACATTAAAGTAAGGTTCATTATTGAATGTGTTTGCAAATATATAAGTTATATAAGTCATAATAGAATTTAAATTACCTTCCAGTCTATCGGTTTTGCATTTGCCTTGAAGTATCTCACCAAAATCTGTAAAGAAATATCCTTTAGGTGGAATATTTTGAAGTTCGATTGCCTTCATTGTGGTACCACCAAGAAACACAAATTTTTTTGAATGATCACATACCTTCCACTGAAAATCATTGTTATAGACACTGCCATTGTTTATAATGCAGGTCATATTCTCCTTAATGACCTCTTTCCATTTCAGTAAATGGTCATGACGAATAAGGACCTGAATCCGATCACCCTAACAAAATGAAAATAATCTTCTTTTTATATGTTATACAAAAAAGCATTTTGTTGTAATTACTAACTATCATACAAAAATCAATACTTAAAAAAAGAAAAGCAATTTACCAAGGAATCCATAACAATCATCTCCAAATGTTCAATACCCTTATTATTCACAACACTCCAAACATCCATTATTCGAACAGCAAGACGCCAAGTTTCTTTTGAGTCATTGATGTCTTTCACAGAATCAACCTTTCTACTCATTTTCACTGAAAAAAAAATTCAAAAATTAATGTAACTGCAAATTTAGATGACTATAAAATTACAAACCTAATAACCTGGAAAAAAAAAGAGTATATAAATTTGATAGAGGTGTGTGGCAAAATGCTGAAAAGGATCCAACCTTTGATGTTACACATATATAACATCGTTTTGATTGTATAATTATATGTTATTAAATTATAACTTTAAATTAAAAATAACTATTTAATATAGTTGATTAATATTAATTGAGTAATTTAATATTATTGTTAATTTACCTACCAATTAATTATTATTATTGTTATTATTATTATTGATATTTACCCACCATATATGATAAGAATATTTTAAAATTTAAATAGTATATTTATTATTTGATTTGATTTGATTTAATTGAGATCCAAACTCTATAAATTAAAATCGGTTACTTATTATGAAAAATAATATAGGGTCATTCCAATGTCAATCTATTATTAATTGAATTTTACATAGATGTAATTTTGCAATAACACGCTGGCATATTGAATCTTATACCGCTGTTATCTTTGCACTAACATATTTTATCCTTTCAACAGAATAATTATAGTAAATACGTACATTCTGTATACCGAATTATAATAAAAATGTATTAAAATCAAAAGCAATAAAATTGTTTACAGTAAATAAAAATATAGTCTAATTTCTTCATGATCATAAATATTTAAAGAAAAATTCATTGAAATAAAAAATCAATAATAAATCAAAAGTTGAAATAAATGCTAATGACACAACATATATTTAAAATTTTATTTGATATATTTTTATATAATAAATAAATTAGTAATAAGTAAATGAATAATCAAATAGAATAGAATTTTAAGATGTTATTCTATATTTTTATTTACTGTAAACAGTTTTATTGCTTTTGATTTTAATACATTTTTATTATAATTCGGTATACAGAATGTACGTATTTACTATAATTATTCTGTTGAAAGGATAAAATATGTTAGTGCAAAATTACATCTATGTAAAATTCAATTAATAATAGATTGACAATGGAATGACCCTATATTACATCTCAGAAAGTTGAAATAAATGTTATAATAATATTAATCAAATCAAAGCATACCAATTAAATCAAATCAAATCAAATCAAATTATTCTGTTGAAAGGATCATTATTAATTGAGATTATAGGGTAGTTATAATAATATTAATGTCAATCTATTATTAATTGAATTTTACATAGATGTGATTTTGCAATAAATATTATTATTATTATTAATCTCAATATCATTATAGGGTAGTTATAATCTCAATATCATTATTAATTAAAATAATGTTATAATAAAATTTAATATATCATTCCAATGACCCTATATTACATCTCACAACATTGGAATGACCCTATAATAATAATATTAATAGATTATTAATTTAATTGATAATAAATATTAATAAATAACAATATTAATAATAATAATAATATCAATTTATTTAATTAAATAAAACCCTAATTTTCATCAAACCGTTTCATATTACTTCTCCCTCTTTTCATATTCTCGGTTTGACATCTCAGAAAGACCACTTAAAAAATCAGTATATTTATTATTAAAAAAATTCATTTTGTCATTTAAAGAAAATCAAGTAACGATAATATTTGGCAAAAAAACTACAATAATAATTAATTTGATTTCAGAATATTGATTTCATTTTGGAATGATAAGATTGCAACAACAATAAAATAACGGTAATATTTATTATTAAAAAAAATTCATTTTGTCATTTAAAGATAGGTAATTTATTTAAATAGAGTTTAAATAGAGTTTAGTACGAAATAGAATTTAGTAAGAATTAAATAGAGTTTAGTACGAAATTACTTATAGGAACATGAAAGTAGCTGTATTATGGATTGTATTATGATATATTATAAATATATATAGATTACCAATGTTTTAAAAATTAAATTGGACATTAAAGCGATGAATCTCCGTATCAAAGTTCAATCGATTCAACCAATTCAACTGCATTTGAACCGGATATAAATAAAAAAGATTAAGAATTAAAAAACATAATAAATGACATTAAAATAAATAAATGTAAAATAAAATTGAAATAAATAAGAATGCATCTTTAAATATTTATGATATTTAAATATTTATGATATATTATAAATATATATAGATTACAAATGTTTTAAAAATCAAATTGGACATTAAATCGATGAAACTCTGTATCAAAGTTCAATCGATTCTTCCAATTCAACTGCATTTGACCCGGATATAAATAAAAAAAATTAAAAATTAAAAAACAAAATAAATGACATTAAAAGAAATAAATGTAAAATAAAATTTAAATAAATAAGAATGCATCTTTTAGTATTTATTATATTTTAATATTTATGATCTTTGATAAATATATATAGATTACCAATGTTTTAAAAATCAAATTGGACATTAAATCGATGAAACTCCGTATCAAAGTTCAATTGATTCAACCAATTCAACTGCATTTGAACCGGATATAAATAAAAAAAATTAAAAATTAAAAAACATAATAAATGACACTAAATTAAATAAATGTTAAATAAAATTTAAATAAATAAGAATGCATCTTTAAATATTTATGATATTTAAATACTTATGATATATTATAAATATATATAGATTACAAATGTTTTAAAAATCAAATTGGACATTAAATCGATGAAACTCCGTATCAAAGATCAATCGATTCTACCAATTCAACTGCATTTGAACCGGATATAAATAAAAAAAATTAAAAATTAAAAAATAAAATAAATGACATTAAAATAAATAAATGTTAAATAAAATTTAAATAATCAAGAATGCATCTTTAAATATTTATTATATTTTAATATTTATGATATTTTATAAATATATATAGATTACCAATGTTTTAAAAATCAAATTGGACATTAAATCGATGAAACTCCGTATCAAAGTTCAATCGATTCAACCAATTCAACTGCATTTGAACCGGATATAAATAAAAAAAATTAAAAATACAAAACATAATAAATGACATTAAAATAAATAAATGTAAAATAAAATTTAAATAAATAAGAATGCATCTTTAAATATTTATGATATTTAAATATTTTTGATATTTTATAAATATATATAGAGTACCAATGTTTTAAAATTGAAATTGAACATTAAATCGATGAAACTCCGTATCAAAGTTCAATCGATTCAACCAATTCAACTGCATTTGAACCGGATATAAATAAAAAAAATTAAAAATTAAAAAACGTAATAAATGAAACTAAAATAAATAAATGTAAAATAAAATTTAAATAAATAAGAATGCATCTTTAAATATTTATGATATTTAAATATTTATGATAGTTAAATATTTATGATATATTATAAATATATATAGATTACCAACGTTTTAAAAATCAAATTGGACATTAAATCGATGAAACTCCGTATTAAAGTTCAATCGATTCAACCAATTCATCTGCATTTGAACCGGATATAAATAAAAAAGATTAAAAATACAAAACATAATAAATATACTATTTAAATTTTAAAAATATTCTTATCATATATGGCGGGTAAATATCAATAATAATAACAATAATAATAATTAATTGGTAGGTAAATTAACAATAATATTAAATTACACAATTAATATTAAATTACACAATTAATATTAATCAACTATATTAAATAGTTA
Source organism: Lathyrus oleraceus (assembly GCF_024323335.1). Classification (NCBI taxonomy): domain Eukaryota; kingdom Viridiplantae; phylum Streptophyta; class Magnoliopsida; order Fabales; family Fabaceae; genus Lathyrus; species Lathyrus oleraceus. Next base: position 538,531,206 of record NC_066585.1, on the reverse strand, counting down.
TTTTTAATTTTAAAGTTATAATTTAATAACATATAATTATACAATTAAATATTCATTTTGTCATTTAAAGAAAATCAAGTAACGATAATATTTGGCAAAAAAACTACAATAATAATTAATTTGATTTCAGAATATTGATTTCATTTTGGAATGATAAGATTGCAACAACAATAAAATAACGGTAATATTTTTTAGTAGTATAAATAGAGTTTAGTACGAAATTACTTATAGGAACATGAAAGTAGCTGTATTATGGATTGTAATTAGGGTAATTAAGTAATTATGGTGGTAATTAACTTTTACATATTAAAAGTAGATATGACGAATACAAATAAAATTGAGTATTATTATGTAATTTCACTTATTAACCATTTATATATAAAATGAATCATTAATTTATAGTACTTTAACTTTGTTACTTAGGGATGAAGAAACCTAAAATTTGGTGATGGAGAAGAAAATTATTGAATTTATTTACATATTATATACCATAATACAATGTGAATATGCCGAATACAAATAATATTAATCTTGATTATGTAATTTAAGTTGTTACCCATTTATATATAATATGCATCATTCATTTATATTTTTTTCACTTTGTTGCTTAGTGATGAAGAAACCTAAAATTTGGTGATGGAGAAGAAAATATTAATATTTTTTTACATATAATATACCATAATACAGTGTGAATATGAAAAAAACAATTATAATATACAATAATTTGGTGATGGAGAAGAAAATTATAGAATCTATTTATATATAGTATACAATAATACAATGTGAATATGCCGAATACAAATTATGTAGTTTCAGTTGTTACCGATTTATATTTTACCCATTTATATATAATATGAATCATTCATTTATATTTATTTCACTTTGTTTCTTAGTGATGACGAAACCTAAAATTTGGTGATGGAGAAGAAAATATTAATATTTTTTACATATAATATACCATAATACAGTGTAAATATGACAAATACAATTATAATTGAGCTTTATTGCGTAATTTCAGTTATTAACCGTTTATATATAATATGAATCATTAATTTATAATCCTTTAAATTTGTTACTTAGTGATGAAGAAACATAAAATTTGCCGATGGAGAAGAAATTATAGAATTTATTTATATATAATATACCATAATACAATGTGAATATGCCGAATACAAATAATATTGATCTTGATTATGTAGTTTCAGTTGTTACCCATTTATATATAATACGAATCACTAATTTATAGTTTTTTAACTTTGTTTCTTAGTGATGAAGAAACCTAAAATTTGGTGATGGAGAAGAAAAATATTGAGTTTTTTTATACATATAATATACCATAATTCAATGTGAATATGGCGAATACAAATAATATTGAGTTTTATTATGTAACTTCACTTCTTAACCATTTATATATAATGTGAATCATTAATTTATAGTCCTTCAACTTTGTTACTTAGTGATGAAGAAACCCAAAATTTGGTGATGGAGAAGAAAATTATTGAATTTATTTACACATAATATACCATAATACAATGTGAATATGCCGTATACAAATAATGTTGATCTTGATTATGTAAATTCACTTGTTACCCATTTATATATAATATGAATCATTCATTTATAGTTTTTTTCACTTTGTTGCTTAGTGATGAAGAAACCTAAAATTTGGTAATGGAGAAAAAAATATTAATTTTTTTTTACATATAATATACCATAATACAATGTGAATAAGATGAATACAAATAATATTGAGCTTTATTGCGAAATTTCACTTATTAACCGTTTATATATAATATGAATCATTAATTTATAATCCTTTAAATTAGTTACTTGGTGATGAAGAAACATAAAATTTGGTGATGGAGAAGAAAATTATTCAATTTATTTACATATATTATAGCATAATACAATGTGAATATGCCGAATACAAATAATATTGATCTTGATTATGTAGTTTCAGTTGTTACCCATTTATATATAATACGAATCATCCATTTATAGTTTTTTAACTTTGTTTCTTAGTGATGAAGAAACCTAAAATTTGGTGATGGCGAAGAAAAATATTGAGTTTTTTTATACATATAATATACCATAATTTAATGTGAATATGGCGAATACAAATAATATTGAGTTTTATTATGTAATTTCACTTATTAACCATTTATATATAATGTGAATCATTAATTTATAGTCCTTCAACTTTGTTACTTAGTGACGAAGAAACCCAAAATTTGGTGATGGAGAAGAAAATTATTGAATTTATTTACACATAATATACCATAATACAATGTGAGTATGCCGTATACAAATAATGTTGATCTTGATTATGTAAATTCACTTGTTACCCATTTATATCTAATATGAATCATTCATTTATAGTTTTTTTTCACTTTGTTGCTTAGTGATGAAGAAATCTTAAATTTGGTGATGGAGAAAAAATATTAAATTAGTTTTTTACATATAATATACCATAATACAATGTGAATATGATGAATACAAATAATATTGAGCTTTATTACGTAATTTCACTTATTAACCATTTATATATAATATGAATCATTAATTTATAGTCCTTTAATTTTGTTACCTGGTGATGAAGAAACCTAAAATTTGGTGATGGAGAAGAAAATTATTAAATTTATTTACGTATAATATACCACAATACAATGTGAATATGCCGAATACAAGTAATATTGATCTTGATTATGTAATTTTACTTGTTACACCTTTATATATAAAATGAATCATTCATTTATAGTTTTTTCACTTTGTTGCTTAGTGATGAAGAAACCTAAAATTTGGTGATCGTGAACAAAAATATTTTTTTTTTTTACATATAATGTACCATAATACAACGTGACTATGACGAATACAAATAAAATTGGGTTTTATTATGTAATTTCACTTATTAACCATTTATATATAATATGAATCAATAATTTATAGTACTTTAACTTTGTTAATTAGGGATGAAAAAACTTAAAATTTCGTGATGGAGAAGAAAATTATTGAATTTATTTACATATTATATACCATAATACAATGTGAATATACCAAATACAAATAATATTGATCTTGATTATGTAATTTAAGTTTTTACCAATTTATATATAATATGAATCATTCATTTATATTTATTTCACTTTGTTTCTTAGTGATGAAGAAACCTAAAATTTGGTGATGGAGAAGAAAATATTAATATTTTTTACATATAATATACCATAATACAATGTGAATATGACAAATACAATTATAATTGAGCTTTATTGCGTAATTTCAGTTATTAACCGTTTATATATAATATGAATCATTAATTTATAATCCTTTAAATTTGTTACTTAGTGATGAAGAAACATAAAATTTGGCGATGGAGAAGAAATTATAGAATTTATTTATATATAATATACCATAATACAATGTGAATATGCCGAATACAAATAATATTGATCTTAATTATGTAGTTTCAGTTGTTACCCATTTATATATAATACGAATCATTCATTTATAGTTTTTTAACTTTGTTTCTTAGTGATGAAGAAACCTAAAATTTGGTGATGGAGAAGAAAATTATTGAATTTATTTACATATTATATACCATAATACAATGTGAATATGCCAAATACAAATAATATTGATCTTGATTATGTAATTTAAGTTTTTACCAATTTATATATAATATGAATCATTCATTTATATTTATTTCACTTTGTTTCTTAGTGATGACAAAACCTAAAATTTGGTGATGGAGAAGAAAATATTAATATTTTTTACATATAATATACCATAATACAGTGTGAATATGACAAATACAATTATAATTGAGCTTTATTGCGTAATTTCAGTTATTAACCGTTTATATATAATATGAATCATTAATTTATAATCCTTTAAATTTGTTACTTAGTGATGAAGAAACATAAAATTTGGCGATGGAGAAGAAATTATAGAATTTATTTATATATAATATACCATAATACAATGTGAATATGCCGAATACAAATAATATTGATCTTAATTATGTAGTTTCAGTTGTTACCCATTTATATATAATACGAATCATTCATTTATAGTTTTTTAACTTTGTTTCTTAGTGATGAAGAAACCTAAAATTTGGTGATGGAGAAGAAAAATATTGAGTTTTTTTATACATATAATATACCATAATTCAATGTGAATATGGCGAATACAAATAATATTGAGTTTTATTATGTAATTTCACTTATTAACCATTTATATATAATGTGAATCATTAATTTATAGTCCTTCAACTTTGTTACTTAGTGACGAAGAAACCCAAAATTTGGTGATGGAGAAGAAAATTATTGAATTTATTTACACATAATATACCATAATACAATGTGAATATGCCGTATACAAATAATGTTGATCTTGATTATGTAAATTCACTTGTTACCCATTTATATATAATATGAATCATTCATTTATAGTTTTTTTCACTTTGTTGCTTAGTGATGAAGAAACCTAAAATTTGGTAATGGAGAAAAAAATATTAATTTTTTTTTACATATAATATACCATAATACAATGTGAATAAGATGAATACAAATAATATTGAGCTTTATTGCGTAATTTCACTTATTAACCGTTTATATATAATATGAATCATTAATTTATAATCCTTTAAATTAGTTACTTGGTGATGAAGAAACATAAAATTTGGTGATGGAGAAGAAAATTATAGAATTTATTTACGTATATTATACCATAATACAATGTGAATATGCCGAATACAAATAATATTGATCTTGATTATGTAGTTTCAGTTGTTACCCATTTATATATAATACGAATCATCCATTTATAGTTTTTTAACTTTGTTTCTTAGTGATGAAGAAACCTAAAATTTGATGATGGCGAAGAAAAATATTGAGTTTTTTTATACATATAATATACCATAATTCAATGTGAATATGGCGAATACAAATAATATTGAGTTTTATTATGTAATTTCACTTATTAACCATTTATATATAATGTGAATCATTAATTTATAGTCCTTCAACTTTGTTACTTAGTGACGAAGAAACCCAAAATTTGGTGATGGAGAAGAAAATTATTGAATTTATTTACACATAATATACCATAATACAATGTGAGTATGCCGTATACAAATAATGTTGATCTTGATTATGTAAATTCACTTGTTACCCATTTATATCTAATATGAATCATTCATTTATAGTTTTTTTCACTTTGTTGCTTAGTGATGAAGAAATCTTAAATTTGGTGATGGAGAAAAAATATTAAATTAGTTTTTTACATATAATATACCATAATACAATGTGAATATGATGAATACAAATAATATTGAGCTTTATTACGTAATTTCACTTATTAACCATTTATATATAATATGAATCATTAATTTATAGTCCTTTAATTTTGTTACCTGGTGATGAAGAAACCTAAAATTTGGTGATGGAGAAGAAAATTATTAAATTTATTTACGTATAATATACCACAATACAATGTGAATATGCCGAATACAAGTAATATTGATCTTGATTATGTAATTTTACTTGTTACACCTTTATATATAAAATGAATCATTCATTTATAGTTTTTTCACTTTGTTGCTTAGTGATGAAGAAACCTAAAATTTGGTGATCGTGAAGAAAAATATTTTTTTTTTTACATATAATGTACCATAATACAACGTGACTATGACGAATACAAATAAAATTGGGTTTTATTATGTAATTTCACTTATTAACCATTTATATATAATATGAATCAATAATTTATAGTACTTTAACTTTGTTAATTAGGGATGAAAAAACTTAAAATTTCGTGATGGAGAAGAAAATTATTGAATTTATTTACATATTATATACCATAATACAATGTGAATATGCCAAATACAAATAATATTGATCTTGATTATGTAATTTAAGTTTTTACCAATTTATATATAATATGAATCATTCATTTATATTTATTTCACTTTGTTTCTTAGTGATGAAGAAACCTAAAATTTGGTGATGGAGAAGAAAATATTAATATTTTTTACATATAATATACCATAATACAGTGTGAATATGACAAATACAATTATAATTGAGCTTTATTGCGTAATATCAGTTATTAACCGTTTATATATAATATGAATCATTAATTTATAATCCTTTAAATTTGTTACTTAGTGATGAAGAAACATAAAATTTGGCGATGGAGAAGAAATTATAGAATTTATTTATATATAATATACCATAATACAATGTGAATATGCCGAATACAAATAATATTGATCTTAATTATGTAGTTTCAGTTGTTACCCATTTATATATAATACGAATCATTCATTTATAGTTTTTTAACTTTGTTTCTTAGTGATGAAGAAACCTAAAATTTGGTGATGGAGAAGAAAATTATTGAATTTATTTACATATTATATACCATAATACAATGTGAATATGCCAAATACAAATAATATTGATCTTGATTATGTAATTTAAGTTTTTACCAATTTATATATAATATGAATCATTCATTTATATTTATTTCACTTTGTTTCTTAGTGATGACAAAACCTAAAATTTGGTGATGGAGAAGAAAATATTAATATTTTTTACATATAATATACCATAATACAGTGTGAATATGACAAATACAATTATAATTGAGCTTTATTGCGTAATTTCAGTTATTAACCGTTTATATATAATATGAATCATTAATTTATAATCCTTTAAATTTGTTACTTAGTGATGAAGAAACATAAAATTTGGCGATGGAGAAGAAATTATAGAATTTATTTATATATAATATACCATAATACAATGTGAATATGCCGAATACAAATAATATTGATCTTAATTATGTAGTTTCAGTTGTTACCCATTTATATATAATACGAATCATTCATTTATAGTTTTTTAACTTTGTTTGTTAGTGATGAAGAAACCTAAAATTTGGTGATGGAGAAGAAAAATATTGAGTTTTTTTATACATATAATATACCATAATTCAATGTGAATATGGCGAATACAAATAATATTGAGTTTTATTATGTAATTTCACTTATTAACCATTTATATATAATGTGAATCATTAATTTATAGTCCTTCAACTTTGTTACTTAGTGACGAAGAAACCCAAAATTTGGTGATGGAGAAGAAAATTATTGAATTTATTTACACATAATATACCATAATACAATGTGAGTATGCCGTATACAAATAATGTTGATCTTGATTATGTAAATTCACTTGTTACCCATTTATATCTAATATGAATCATTCATTTATAGTTTTTTTTCACTTTGTTGCTTAGTGATGAAGAAATCTTAAATTTGGTGATGGAGAAAAAATATTAAATTAGTTTTTTACATATAATATACCATAATACAATGTGAATATGATGAATACAAATAATATTGAGCTTTATTACGTAATTTCACTTATTAACCATTTATATATAATATGAATCATTAATTTATAGTCCTTTAATTTTGTTACCTGGTGATGAAGAAACCTAAAATTTGGTGATGGAGAAGAAAATTATTAAATTTATTTACGTATAATATACCATAATACAATGTGAATATGCCGAATACAAGTAATATTGATCTTGACTATGTAATTTTACTTGTTACACCTTTATATATAAAATGAATCATTCATTTATAGTTTTTTCACTTTGTTGCTTAGTGATGAAGAAACCTAAAATTTGGTGATCGTGAAGAAATTTTTTTTTTTTTTTTACATATAATGTACCATAATACAACGTGACTATGACGAATACAAATAAAATTGGGTTTTATTATGTAATTTCACTTATTAACCATTTATATATAATATGAATCAATAATTTATAGTACTTTAACTTTGTTAATTAGGGATGAAAAAACTTAAAATTTCGTGATGGAGAAGAAAATTATTGAATTTATTTACATATTATATACCATAATACAATGTGAATATGCCAAATACAAATAATATTGATCTTGATTATGTAATTTAAGTTTTTACCAATTTATATATAATATGAATCATTCATTTATATTTATTTCACTTTGTTTCTTAGTGATGAAGAAACCTAAAATTTGGTGATGGAGAAGAAAAATTAATATTTTTTACATATAATATACCATAATACAGTGTGAATATGACAAATACAATTATAATTGAGCTTTATTGCGTAATTTCAGTTATTAACCGTTTATATATAATATGAATCATTAATTTATAATCCTTTAAATTTGTTACTTAGTGATGAAGAAACATAAAATTTGGCGATGGAGAAGAAATTATAGAATTTATTTATATATAATATACCATAATACAATGTGAATATGCCGAATACAAATAATATTGATCTTAATTATGTAGTTTCAGTTGTTACCCATTTATATATAATACGAATCATTCATTTATAGTTTTTTAACTTTGTTTCTTAGTGATGAAGAAACCTAAAATTTGGTGATGGAGAAGAAAATTATTGAATTTATTTACATATTATATACCATAATACAATGTGAATATGCCAAATACAAATAATATTGATCTTGATTATGTAATTTAAGTTTTTACCAATTTATATATAATATGAATCATTCATTTATATTTATTTCACTTTGTTTCTTAGTGATGAAGAAACCTAAAATTTGGTGATGGAGAAGAAAAAATTAATATTTTTTACATATAATATACCATAATACAGTGTGAATATGACAAATACAATTATAATTGAGCTTTATTGCGTAATATCAGTTATTAACCGTTTATATATAATATGAATCATTAATTTATAATCCTTTAAATTTGTTACTTAGTGATGAAGAAACATAAAATTTGGCGATGGAGAAGAAATTATAGAATTTATTTATATATAATATACCATAATACAATGTGAATATGCCGAATACAAATAATATTGATCTTAATTATGTAGTTTCAGTTGTTACCCATTTATATATAATACGAATCATTCATTTATAGTTTTTTAACTTTGTTTCTTAGTGATGAAGAAACCTAAAATTTGGTGATGGAGAAGAAAATTATTGAATTTATTTACATATTATATACCATAATACAATGTGAATATGCCAAATACAAATAATATTGATCTTGATTATGTAATTTAAGTTTTTACCAATTTATATATAATATGAATCATTCATTTATATTTATTTCACTTTGTTTCTTAGTGATGACAAAACCTAAAATTTGGTGATGGAGAAGAAAATATTAATATTTTTTACATATAATATACCATAATACAGTGTGAATATGACAAATACAATTATAATTGAGCTTTATTGCGTAATTTCAGTTATTAACCGTTTATATATAATATGAATCATTAATTTATAATCCTTTAAATTTGTTACTTAGTGATGAAGAAACATAAAATTTGGCGATGGAGAAGAAATTATAGAATTTATTTATATATAATATACCATAATACAATGTGAATATGCCGAATACAAATAATATTGATCTTAATTATGTAGTTTCAGTTGTTACCCATTTATATATAATACGAATCATTCATTTATAGTTTTTTAACTTTGTTTGTTAGTGATGAAGAAACCTAAAATTTGGTGATGGAGAAGAAAAATATTGAGTTTTTTATACATATAATATACCATAATTCAATGTGAATATGGCGAATACAAATAATATTGAGTTTTATTATGTAATTTCACTTATTAACCATTTATATATAATGTGAATCATTAATTTATAGTCCTTCAACTTTGTTACTTAGTGACGAAGAAACCCAAAATTTGGTGATGGAGAAGAAAATTATTGAATTTATTTACACATAATATACCATAATACAATGTGAGTATGCCGTATACAAATAATGTTGATCTTGATTATGTAAATTCACTTGTTACCCATTTATATCTAATATGAATCATTCATTTATAGTTTTTTTTCACTTTGTTGCTTAGTGATGAAGAAACCTAAAATTTGGTGATGGAGAAAAAATATTAAATTTTTTTTACATATAATATACCATAATACAATGTGAATATGATGAATACAAATAATATTGAGCTTTATTACGTAATTTCACTTATTAACCATTTATATATAATATGAATCATTAATTTATAATCCTTTAAATTAGTTACTTGGTGATGAAGAAACATAAAATTTGGTGATGGAGAAGAAAATTATTCAATTTATTTACGCATATTATACCATAATACAATGTGAATATGCCGAATACAAATAATATTGATCTTGATTATGTAGTTTCAGTTGTTACCCATTTATATATAATACGAATCATCCATTTATAGTTTTTTAACTTTGTTTCTTAGTGATGAAGAAACCTAAAATTTGGTGATGGCGAAGAAAAATATTGAGTTTTTTTATACATATAATATACCATAATTCAATGTGAATATGGCGAATACAAATAATATTGAGTTTTATTATGTAATTTCACTTATTAACCATTTATATATAATGTGAATCATTAATTTATAGTCCTTCAACTTTGTTACTTAGTGACGAAGAAACCCAAAATTTGGTGATGGAGAAGAAAATTATTGAATTTATTTACACATAATATACCATAATACAATGTGAGTATGCCGTATACAAATAATGTTGATCTTGATTATGTAAATTCACTTGTTACCCATTTATATCTAATATGAATCATTCATTTATAGTTTTTTTTCACTTTGTTGCTTAGTGATGAAGAAAGCTTAAATTTGGTGATGGAGAAAAAATATTAAATTAGTTTTTTACATATAATATACCATAATACTATGATGAATACAAATAGTATTGAGCTTTATTACGTAATTTCACTTATTAACCATTTATATATAATATGAATCATTAATTTATAGTCCTTTAATTTTGTTACCTGGTGATGAAGAAACCTAAAATTTGGTGATGGAGAAGAAAATTATTAAATTTATTTACGTATAATATACCACAATACAATGTGAATATGCCGAATACAAGTAATATTGATCTTGATTATGTAATTTTACTTGTTACACCTTTATATATAAAATGAATCATTCATTTATAGTTTTTTCACTTTGTTGCTTAGTGATGAAGAAACCTAAAATTTGGTGATCGTGAAGAAAAATATTTTTTTTTTTACATATAATGTACCATAATACAACGTGACTATGACGAATACAAATAAAATTGGGTTTTATTATGTAATTTCACTTATTAACCATTTATATATAATATGAATCAATAATTTATAGTACTTTAACTTTGTTAATTAGGGATGAAAAAACTTAAAATTTCGTGATGGAGAAGAAAATTATTGAATTTATTTACATATTATATACCATAATACAATGTGAATATGCCAAATACAAATAATATTGATCTTGATTATGTAATTTAAGTTTTTACCAATTTATATATAATATGAATCATTCATTTATATTTATTTCACTTTGTTTCTTAGTGATGAAGAAACCTAAAATTTGGTGATGGAGAAGAAAATATTAATATTTTTTACATATAATATACCATAATACAGTGTGAATATGACAAATACAATTATAATTGAGCTTTATTGCGTAATTTCAGTTATTAACCGTTTATATATAATATGAATCATTAATTTATAATCCTTTAAATTTGTTACTTAGTGATGAAGAAACATAAAATTTGGCGATGGAGAAGAAATTATAGAATTTATTTATATATAATATACCATAATACAATGTGAATATGCCGAATACAAATAATATTGATCTTAATTATGTAGTTTCAGTTGTTACCCATTTATATATAATACGAATCATTCATTTATAGTTTTTTAACTTTGTTTCTTAGTGATGAAGAAACCTAAAATTTGGTGATGGAGAAGAAAATTATTGAATTTATTTACATATTATATACCATAATACAATGTGAATATGCCAAATACAAATAATATTGATCTTGATTATGTAATTTAAGTTTTTACCAATTTATATATAATATGAATCATTCATTTATATTTATTTCACTTTGTTTCTTAGTGATGAAAAAACCTAAAATTTGGTGATGGAGAAGAAAATATTAATATTTTTACATATAATATACCATAATACAGTGTGAATATGACAAATACAATTATAATTGAGCTTTATTGCGTAATTTCAGTTATTAACCGTTTATATATAATATGAATCATTAATTTATAATCCTTTAAATTTGTTACTTAGTGATGAAGAAACATAAAATTTGGCGATGGAGAAGAAATTATAGAATTTATTTATATATAATATACCATAATACAATGTGAATATGCCGAATACAAATAATATTGATCTTAATTATGTAGTTTCAGTTGTTACCCATTTATATATAATACGAATCATTCATTTATAGTTTTTTAACTTTGTTTCTTAGTGATGAAGAAACCTAAAATTTGGTGATGGAGAAGAAAAATATTGAGTTTTTTTATACATATAATATACCATAATTCAATGTGAATATGGCGAATACAAATAATATTGAGTTTTATTATGTAATTTCACTTATTAACCATTTATATATAATGTGAATCATTAATTTATAGTCCTTCAACTTTGTTACTTAGTGACGAAGAAACCCAAAATTTGGTGATGGAGAAGAAAATTATTGAATTTATTTACACATAATATACCATAATACAATGTGAATATGCCGTATACAAATAATGTTGATCTTGATTATGTAAATTCACTTGTTACCCATTTATATATAATATGAATCATTCATTTATAGTTTTTTTCACTTTGTTGCTTAGTGATGAAGAAACCTAAAATTTGGTAATGGAGAAAAAAATATTTTTTTTTTTTTACATATAATATACCATAATACAATGTGAATAAGATGAATACAAATAATATTGAGCTTTATTGCGTAATTTCACTTATTAACCGTTTATATATAATATGAATCATTAATTTATAATCCTTTAAATTAGTTACTTGGTGATGAAGAAACATAAAATTTGGTGATGGAGAAGAAAATTATTCAATTTATTTACGTATATTATACCATAATACAATGTGAATATGCCGAATACAAATAATATTGATCTTGATTATGTAGTTTCAGTTGTTACCCATTTATATATAATACGAATCATCCATTTATAGTTTTTTAACTTTGTTTCTTAGTGATGAAGAAACCTAAAATTTGGTGATGGCGAAGAAAAATATTGAGTTTTTTTATACATATAATATACCATAATTCAATGTGAATATGGCGAATACAAATAATATTGAGTTTTATTATGTAATTTCACTTATTAACCATTTATATATAATGTGAATCATTAATTTATAGTCCTTCAACTTTGTTACTTAGTGACGAAGAAACCCAAAATTTGGTGATGGAGAAGAAAATTATTGAATTTATTTACACATAATATACCATAATACAATGTGAGTATGCCGTATACAAATAATGTTGATCTTGATTATGTAAATTCACTTGTTACCCATTTATATCTAATATGAATCATTCATTTATAGTTTTTTTTCACTTTGTTGCTTAGTGATGAAGAAATCTTAAATTTGGTGATGGAGAAAAAATATTAAATTAGTTTTTTACATATAATATACCATAATACAATGTGAATATGATGAATACAAATAATATTGAGCTTTATTACGTAATTTCACTTATTAACCATTTATATATAATATGAATCATTAATTTATAGTCCTTTAATTTTGTTACCTGGTGATGAAGAAACCTAAAATTTGGTGATGGAGAAGAAAATTATTAAATTTATTTACGTATAATATACCACAATACAATGTGAATATGCCGAATACAAGTAATATTGATCTTGATTATGTAATTTTACTTGTTACACCTTTATATATAAAATGAATCATTCATTTATAGTTTTTTCACTTTGTTGCTTAGTGATGAAGAAACCTAAAATTTGGTGATCGTGAAGAAAAATATTTTTTTTTTACATATAATGTACCATAATACAACGTGACTATGACGAATACAAATAAAATTGGGTTTTATTATGTAATTTCACTTATTAACCATTTATATATAATATGAATCAATAATTTATAGTACTTTAACTTTGTTAATTAGGGATGAAAAAACTTAAAATTTCGTGATGGAGAAGAAAATTATTGAATTTATTTACATATTATATACCATAATACAATGTGAATATGCCAAATACAAATAATATTGATCTTGATTATGTAATTTAAGTTTTTACCAATTTATATATAATATGAATCATTCATTTATATTTATTTCACTTTGTTTCTTAGTGATGAAGAAACCTAAAATTTGGTGATGGAGAAGAAAATATTAATATTTTTTACATATAATATACCATAATACAGTGTGAATATGACAAATACAATTATAATTGAGCTTTATTGCGTAATTTCAGTTATTAACCGTTTATATATAATATGAATCATTAATTTATAATCCTTTAAATTTGTTACTTAGTGATGAAGAAACATAAAATTTGGCGATGGAGAAGAAATTATAGAATTTATTTATATATAATATACCATAATACAATGTGAATATGCCGAATACAAATAATATTGATCTTAATTATGTAGTTTCAGTTGTTACCCATTTATATATAATACGAATCATTCATTTATAGTTTTTTAACTTTGTTTCTTAGTGATGAAGAAACCTAAAATTTGGTGATGGAGAAGAAAATTATTGAATTTATTTACATATTATATACCATAATACAATGTGAATATGCCAAATACAAATAATATTGATCTTGATTATGTAATTTAAGTTTTTACCAATTTATATATAATATGAATCATTCATTTATATTTATTTCACTTTGTTTCTTAGTGATGACAAAACCTAAAATTTGGTGATGGAGAAGAAAATATTAATATTTTTTACATATAATATACCATAATACAGTGTGAATATGACAAATACAATTATAATTGAGCTTTATTGCGTAATTTCAGTTATTAACCGTTTATATATAATATGAATCATTAATTTATAATCCTTTAAATTTGTTACTTAGTGATGAAGAAACATAAAATTTGGCGATGGAGAAGAAATTATAGAATTTATTTATATATAATATACCATAATACAATGTGAATATGCCGAATACAAATAATATTGATCTTAATTATGTAGTTTCAGTTGTTACCCATTTATATATAATACGAATCATTCATTTATAGTTTTTTAACTTTGTTTCTTAGTGATGAAGAAACCTAAAATTTGGTGATGGAGAAGAAAAATATTGAGTTTTTTTATACATATAATATACCATAATTCAATGTGAATATGGCGAATACAAATAATATTGAGTTTTATTATGTAATTTCACTTATTAACCATTTATATATAATGTGAATCATTAATTTATAGTCCTTCAACTTTGTTACTTAGTGACGAAGAAACCCAAAATTTGGTGATGGAGAAGAAAATTATTGAATTTATTTACACATAATATACCATAATACAATGTGAATATGCCGTATACAAATAATGTTGATCTTGATTATGTAAATTCACTTGTTACCCATTTATATATAATATGAATCATTCATTTATAGTTTTTTTCACTTTGTTGCTTAGTGATGAAGAAACCTAAAATTTGGTAATGGAGAAAAAAATTATTTTTTTTTTACATATAATATACCATAATACAATGTGAATAAGATGAATACAAATAATATTGAGCTTTATTGCGTAATTTCACTTATTAACCGTTTATATATAATATGAATCATTAATTTATAATCCTTTAAATTAGTTACTTGGTGATGAAGAAACATAAAATTTGGTGATGGAGAAGAAAATTATTCAATTTATTTACGTATATTATACCATAATACAATGTGAATATGCCGAATACAAATAATATTGATCTTGATTATGTAGTTTCAGTTGTTACCCATTTATATATAATACGAATCATCCATTTATAGTTTTTTAACTTTGTTTCTTAGTGATGAAGAAACCTAAAATTTGGTGATGGCGAAGAAAAATATTGAGTTTTTTTATACATATAATATACCATAATTCAATGTGAATATGGCGAATACAAATAATATTGAGTTTTATTATGTAATTTCACTTATTAACCATTTATATATAATGTGAATCATTAATTTATAGTCCTTCAACTTTGTTACTTAGTGACGAAGAAACCCAAAATTTGGTGATGGAGAAGAAAATTATTGAATTTATTTACACATAATATACCATAATACAATGTGAGTATGCCGTATACAAATAATGTTGATCTTGATTATGTAAATTCACTTGTTACCCATTTATATCTAATATGAATCATTCATTTATAGTTTTTTTTCACTTTGTTGCTTAGTGATGAAGAAATCTTAAATTTGGTGATGGAGAAAAAATATTAAATTAGTTTTTTACATATAATATACCATAATACAATGTGAATATGATGAATACAAATAATATTGAGCTTTATTACGTAATTTCACTTATTAACCATTTATATATAATATGAATCATTAATTTATAGTCCTTTAATTTTGTTACCTGGTGATGAAGAAACCTAAAATTTGGTGATGGAGAAGAAAATTATTAAATTTATTTACGTATAATATACCACAATACAATGTGAATATGCCGAATACAAGTAATATTGATCTTGATTATGTAATTTTACTTGTTACACCTTTATATATAAAATGAATCATTCATTTATAGTTTTTTCACTTTGTTGCTTAGTGATGAAGAAACCTAAAATTTGGTGATCGTGAAGAAAATATTTTTTTTTTTACATATAATGTACCATAATACAACGTGACTATGACGAATACAAATAAAATTGGGTTTTATTATGTAATTTCACTTATTAACCATTTATATATAATATGAATCAATAATTTATAGTACTTTAACTTTGTTAATTAGGGATGAAAAAACTTAAAATTTCGTGATGGAGAAGAAAATTATTGAATTTATTTACATATTATATACCATAATACAATGTGAATATGCCAAATACAAATAATATTGATCTTGATTATGTAATTTAAGTTTTTACCAATTTATATATAATATGAATCATTCATTTATATTTATTTCACTTTGTTTCTTAGTGATGAAGAAACCTAAAATTTGGTGATGGAGAAGAAAATATTAATATTTTTTACATATAATATACCATAATACAGTGTGAATATGACAAATACAATTATAATTGAGCTTTATTGCGTAATTTCAGTTATTAACCGTTTATATATAATATGAATCATTAATTTATAATCCTTTAAATTTGTTACTTAGTGATGAAGAAACATAAAATTTGGCGATGGAGAAGAAATTATAGAATTTATTTATATATAATATACCATAATACAATGTGAATATGCCGAATACAAATAATATTGATCTTAATTATGTAGTTTCAGTTGTTACCCATTTATATATAATACGAATCATTCATTTATAGTTTTTTAACTTTGTTTCTTAGTGATGAAGAAACCTAAAATTTGGTGATGGAGAAGAAAATTATTGAATTTATTTACATATTATATACCATAATACAATGTGAATATGCCAAATACAAATAATATTGATCTTGATTATGTAATTTAAGTTTTTACCAATTTATATATAATATGAATCATTCATTTATATTTATTTCACTTTGTTTCTTAGTGATGACAAAACCTAAAATTTGGTGATGGAGAAGAAAATATTAATATTTTTTACATATAATATACCATAATACAGTGTGAATATGACAAATACAATTATAATTGAGCTTTATTGCGTAATTTCAGTTATTAACCGTTTATATATAATATGAATCATTAATTTATAATCCTTTAAATTTGTTACTTAGTGATGAAGAAACATAAAATTTGGCGATGGAGAAGAAATTATAGAATTTATTTATATATAATATACCATAATACAATGTGAATATGCCGAATACAAATAATATTGATCTTAATTATGTAGTTTCAGTTGTTACCCATTTATATATAATACGAATCATTCATTTATAGTTTTTTAACTTTGTTTGTTAGTGATGAAGAAACCTAAAATTTGGTGATGGAGAAGAAAAATATTGAGTTTTTTTATACATATAATATACCATAATTCAATGTGAATATGGCGAATACAAATAATATTGAGTTTTATTATGTAATTTCACTTATTAACCATTTATATATAATGTGAATCATTAATTTATAGTCCTTCAACTTTGTTACTTAGTGACGAAGAAACCCAAAATTTGGTGATGGAGAAGAAAATTATTGAATTTATTTACACATAATATACCATAATACAATGTGAGTATGCCGTATACAAATAATGTTGATCTTGATTATGTAAATTCACTTGTTACCCATTTATATCTAATATGAATCATTCATTTATAGTTTTTTTCACTTTGTTGCTTAGTGATGAAGAAATCTTAAATTTGGTGATGGAGAAAAAATATTAAATTAGTTTTTTTACATATAATATACCATAATACAATGTGAATATGATGAATACAAATAATATTGAGCTTTATTACGTAATTTCACTTATTAACCATTTATATATAATATGAATCATTAATTTATAGTCCTTTAATTTTGTTACCTGGTGATGAAGAAACCTAAAATTTGGTGATGGAGAAGAAAATTATTAAATTTATTTACGTATAATATACCACAATACAATGTGAATATGCCGAATACAAGTAATATTGATCTTGATTATGTAATTTTACTTGTTACACCTTTATATATAAAATGAATCATTCATTTATAGTTTTTTCACTTTGTTGCTTAGTGATGAAGAAACCTAAAATTTGGTGATCGTGAAGAAAAATATTTTTTTTTTTACATATAATGTACCATAATACAACGTGACTATGACGAATACAAATAAAATTGGGTTTTATTATGTAATTTCACTTATTAACCATTTATATATAATATGAATCAATAATTTATAGTACTTTAACTTTGTTAATTAGGGATGAAAAAACTTAAAATTTCGTGATGGAGAAGAAAATTATTGAATTTATTTACATATTATATACCATAATACAATGTGAATATGCCAAATACAAATAATATTGATCTTGATTATGTAATTTAAGTTTTTACCAATTTATATATAATATGAATCATTCATTTATATTTATTTCACTTTGTTTCTTAGTGATGAAGAAACCTAAAATTTGGTGATGGAGAAGAAAATATTAATATTTTTTACATATAATATACCATAATACAGTGTGAATATGACAAATACAATTATAATTGAGCTTTATTGCGTAATTTCAGTTATTAACCGTTTATATATAATATGAATCATTAATTTATAATCCTTTAAATTTGTTACTTAGTGATGAAGAAACATAAAATTTGGCGATGGAGAAGAAATTATAGAATTTATTTATATATAATATACCATAATACAATGTGAATATGCCGAATACAAATAATATTGATCTTAATTATGTAGTTTCAGTTGTTACCCATTTATATATAATACGAATCATTCATTTATAGTTTTTTAACTTTGTTTCTTAGTGATGAAGAAACCTAAAATTTGGTGATGGAGAAGAAAATTATTGAATTTATTTACATATTATATACCATAATACAATGTGAATATGCCAAATACAAATAATATTGATCTTGATTATGTAATTTAAGTTTTTACCAATTTATATATAATATGAATCATTCATTTATATTTATTTCACTTTGTTTCTTAGTGATGAAGAAACCTAAAATTTGGTGATGGAGAAGAAAATATTAATATTTTTTACATATAATATACCATAATACAGTGTGAATATGACAAATACAATTATAATTGAGCTTTATTGCGTAATTTCAGTTATTAACCGTTTATATATAATATGAATCATTAATTTATAATCCTTTAAATTTGTTACTTAGTGATGAAGAAACATAAAATTTGGCGATGGAGAAGAAATTATAGAATTTATTTATATATAATATACCATAATACAATGTGAATATGCCGAATACAAATAATATTGATCTTAATTATGTAGTTTCAGTTGTTACCCATTTATATATAATACGAATCATTCATTTATAGTTTTTTAACTTTGTTTCTTAGTGATGAAGAAACCTAAAATTTGGTGATGGAGAAGAAAAATATTGAGTTTTTTTATACATATAATATACCATAATTCAATGTGAATATGGCGAATACAAATAATATTGAGTTTTATTATGTAATTTCACTTATTAACCATTTATATATAATGTGAATCATTAATTTATAGTCCTTCAACTTTGTTACTTAGTGACGAAGAAACCCAAAATTTGGTGATGGAGAAGAAAATTATTGAATTTATTTACACATAATATACCATAATACAATGTGAATATGCCGTATACAAATAATGTTGATCTTGATTATGTAA
Organism: Lathyrus oleraceus; assembly: GCF_024323335.1. Lineage (NCBI taxonomy): Eukaryota > Viridiplantae > Streptophyta > Magnoliopsida > Fabales > Fabaceae > Lathyrus > Lathyrus oleraceus. The sequence continues at coordinate 538,510,830 of NC_066585.1, read as the reverse complement.
ATTCACTTGTTACCCATTTATATATAATATGAATCATTCATTTATAGTTTTTTTCACTTTGTTGCTTAGTGATGAAGAAACCTAAAATTTGGTGATGGAGAAAAAATATTAATTTTTTTTTACATATAATATACCATAATACAATGTGAATATGATGAATACAAATAATATTGAGCTTTATTGCGTAATTTCACTTATTAACCGTTTATATATAATATGAATCATTAATTTATAATCCTTTAAATTTGTTACTTGGTGATGAAGAAACCTAAAATTTGGTGATGGAGAAGAAAATTATTCAATTTATTTACGTATTATACCATAATACAATGTGAATATGCCGAATACAAATAATATTGATCTTGATTATGTAGTTTCAGTTGTTACCCATTTATATATAATACGAATCATTCATTTATAGTTTTTTAACTTTGTTTCTTAGTGATGAAGAAACCTAAAATTTGGTGATGGCGAAGAAAAATATTGAGTTTTTTTTACATATAATATACCATAATTCAATGTGAATATGGCGAATACAAATAATATTGAGTTTTATTATGTAATTTCACTTATTAACCATTTATATATAATGTGAATCATTAATTTATAGTACTTTAAATTTGTTAATTAGGGATGAAAAAACTTAAAATTTCGTGATGGAGAAGAAAATTATTGAATTTATTTACATATTATATACCATAATACAATGTGAATATGCCAAATACAAATAATATTGATCTTGATTATGTAATTTAAGTTTTTACCAATTTATATATAATATGAATCATTCATTTATATTTATTTCACTTTGTTTCTTAGTGATGAAGAAACCTAAAATTTGGTGATGGAGAAGAAAATATTAATATTTTTTACATATAATATACCATAATACAGTGTGAATATGACAAATACAATTATAATTGAGCTTTATTGCGTAATTTCAGTTATTAACCGTTTATATATAATATGAATCATTAATTTATAATCCTTTAAATTTGTTACTTAGTGATGAAGAAACATAAAATTTGGCGATGGAGAAGAAATTATAGAATTTATTTATATATAATATACCATAATACAATGTGAATATGCCGAATACAAATAATATTGATCTTAATTATGTAGTTTCAGTTGTTACCCATTTATATATAATACGAATCATTCATTTATAGTTTTTTAACTTTGTTTCTTAGTGATGAAGAAACCTAAAATTTGGTGATGGAGAAGAAAATTATTGAATTTATTTACATATTATATACCATAATACAATGTGAATATGCCAAATACAAATAATATTGATCTTGATTATGTAATTTAAGTTTTTACCAATTTATATATAATATGAATCATTCATTTATATTTATTTCACTTTGTTTCTTAGTGATGAAAAACCTAAAATTTGGTGATGGAGAAGAAAATATTAATATTTTTTACATATAATATACCATAATACAGTGTGAATATGACAAATACAATTATAATTGAGCTTTATTGCGTAATTTCAGTTATTAACCGTTTATATATAATATGAATCATTAATTTATAATCCTTTAAATTTGTTACTTAGTGATGAAGAAACATAAAATTTGGCGATGGAGAAGAAATTATAGAATTTATTTATATATAATATACCATAATACAATGTGAATATGCCGAATACAAATAATATTGATCTTAATTATGTAGTTTCAGTTGTTACCCATTTATATATAATACGAATCATTCATTTATAGTTTTTTAACTTTGTTTCTTAGTGATGAAGAAACCTAAAATTTGGTGATGGAGAAGAAAAATATTGAGTTTTTTTATACATATAATATACCATAATTCAATGTGAATATGGCGAATACAAATAATATTGAGTTTTATTATGTAATTTCACTTATTAACCATTTATATATAATGTGAATCATTAATTTATAGTCCTTCAACTTTGTTACTTAGTGACGAAGAAACCCAAAATTTGGTGATGGAGAAGAAAATTATTGAATTTATTTACACATAATATACCATAATACAATGTGAATATGCCGTATACAAATAATGTTGATCTTGATTATGTAAATTCACTTGTTACCCATTTATATATAATATGAATCATTCATTTATAGTTTTTTTCACTTTGTTGCTTAGTGATGAAGAAACCTAAAATTTGGTAATGGAGAAAAAAATATTAATTTTTTTTTACATATAATATACCATAATACAATGTGAATAAGATGAATACAAATAATATTGAGCTTTATTGCGTAATTTCACTTATTAACCGTTTATATATAATATGAATCATTAATTTATAATCCTTTAAATTAGTTACTTGGTGATGAAGAAACATAAAATTTGGTGATGGAGAAGAAAATTATTCAATTTATTTACGTATATTATACCATAATACAATGTGAATATGCCGAATACAAATAATATTGATCTTGATTATGTAGTTTCAGTTGTTACCCATTTATATATAATACGAATCATCCATTTATAGTTTTTTAACTTTGTTTCTTAGTGATGAAGAAACCTAAAATTTGGTGATGGCGAAGAAAAATATTGAGTTTTTTTATACATATAATATACCATAATTCAATGTGAATATGGCGAATACAAATAATATTGAGTTTTATTATGTAATTTCACTTATTAACCATTTATATATAATGTGAATCATTAATTTATAGTCCTTCAACTTTGTTACTTAGTGACGAAGAAACCCAAAATTTGGTGATGGAGAAGAAAATTATTGAATTTATTTACACATAATATACCATAATACAATGTGAGTATGCCGTATACAAATAATGTTGATCTTGATTATGTAAATTCACTTGTTACCCATTTATATCTAATATGAATCATTCATTTATAGTTTTTTTTCACTTTGTTGCTTAGTGATGAAGAAATCTTAAATTTGGTGATGGAGAAAAAATATTAAATTAGTTTTTTACATATAATATACCATAATACAATGTGAATATGATGAATACAAATAATATTGAGCTTTATTACGTAATTTCACTTATTAACCATTTATATATAATATGAATCATTAATTTATAGTCCTTTAATTTTGTTACCTGGTGATGAAGAAACCTAAAATTTGGTGATGGAGAAGAAAATTATTAAATTTATTTACGTATAATATACCACAATACAATGTGAATATGCCGAATACAAGTAATATTGATCTTGATTATGTAATTTTACTTGTTACACCTTTATATATAAAATGAATCATTCATTTATAGTTTTTTCACTTTGTTGCTTAGTGATGAAGAAACCTAAAATTTGGTGATCGTGAAGAAAAATATTTTTTTTTTTACATATAATGTACCATAATACAACGTGACTATGACGAATACAAATAAAATTGGGTTTTATTATGTAATTTCACTTATTAACCATTTATATATAATATGAATCAATAATTTATAGTACTTTAACTTTGTTAATTAGGGATGAAAAAACTTAAAATTTCGTGATGGAGAAGAAAATTATTGAATTTATTTACATATTATATACCATAATACAATGTGAATATGCCAAATACAAATAATATTGATCTTGATTATGTAATTTAAGTTTTTACCAATTTATATATAATATGAATCATTCATTTATATTTATTTCACTTTGTTTCTTAGTGATGAAGAAACCTAAAATTTGGTGATGGAGAAGAAAATATTAATATTTTTTACATATAATATACCATAATACAGTGTGAATATGACAAATACAATTATAATTGAGCTTTATTGCGTAATTTCAGTTATTAACCGTTTATATATAATATGAATCATTAATTTATAATCCTTTAAATTTGTTACTTAGTGATGAAGAAACATAAAATTTGGCGATGGAGAAGAAATTATAGAATTTATTTATATATAATATACCATAATACAATGTGAATATGCCGAATACAAATAATATTGATCTTAATTATGTAGTTTCAGTTGTTACCCATTTATATATAATACGAATCATTCATTTATAGTTTTTTAACTTTGTTTCTTAGTGATGAAGAAACCTAAAATTTGGTGATGGAGAAGAAAAATATTGAGTTTTTTTATACATATAATATACCATAATTCAATGTGAATATGGCGAATACAAATAATATTGAGTTTTATTATGTAATTTCACTTATTAACCATTTATATATAATGTGAATCATTAATTTATAGTCCTTCAACTTTGTTACTTAGTGACGAAGAAACCCAAAATTTGGTGATGGAGAAGAAAATTATTGAATTTATTTACACATAATATACCATAATACAATGTGAATATGCCGTATACAAATAATGTTGATCTTGATTATGTAAATTCACTTGTTACCCATTTATATATAATATGAATCATTCATTTATAGTTTTTTTCACTTTGTTGCTTAGTGATGAAGAAACCTAAAATTTGGTGATGGAGAAAAAAATATTAATTTTTTTTTACATATCATATACCATAATACAATGTGAATATGATGAATACAAATAATATTGAGCTTTATTGCGTAATTTCACTTATTAACCGTTTATATATAATATGAATCATTAATTTATAATCCTTTAAATTTGTTACTTGGTGATGAAGAAACATAAAATTTGGTGATGGAGAAGAAAATTATTCAATTTATTTACGTATATTATACCATAATACAATGTGAATATGCCGAATACAAATAATATTGATCTTGATTATGTAGTTTCAGTTGTTACCCATTTATATATAATACGAATCATCCATTTATAGTTTTTTAACTTTGTTTCTTAGTGATGAAGAAACCTAAAATTTGGTGATGGCGAAGAAAAATATTGAGTTTTTTTATACATATAATATACCATAATTCAATGTGAATATGGCGAATACAAATAATATTGAGTTTTATTATGTAATTTCACTTATTAACCATTTATATATAATGTGAATCATTAATTTATAGTCCTTCAACTTTGTTACTTAGTGACGAAGAAACCCAAAATTTGGTGATGGAGAAGAAAATTATTGAATTTATTTACACATAATATACCATAATACAATGTGAGTATGCCGTATACAAATAATGTTGATCTTGATTATGTAAATTCACTTGTTACCCATTTATATCTAATATGAATCATTCATTTATAGTTTTTTTTCACTTTGTTGCTTAGTGATGAAGAAATCTTAAATTTGGTGATGGAGAAAAAATATTAAATTAGTTTTTTACATATAATATACCATAATACAATGTGAATATGATGAATACAAATAATATTGAGCTTTATTACGTAATTTCACTTATTAACCATTTATATATAATATGAATCATTAATTTATAGTCCTTTAATTTTGTTACCTGGTGATGAAGAAACCTAAAATTTGGTGATGGAGAAGAAAATTATTAAATTTATTTACGTATAATATACCACAATACAATGTGAATATGCCGAATACAAGTAATATTGATCTTGATTATGTAATTTTACTTGTTACACCTTTATATATAAAATGAATCATTCATTTATAGTTTTTTCACTTTGTTGCTTAGTGATGAAGAAACCTAAAATTTGGTGATCGTGAAGAAAACAATTTTTTTTTTTACATATAATGTACCATAATACAACGTGACTATGACGAATACAAATAAAATTGGGTTTTATTATGTAATTTCACTTATTAACCATTTATATATAATATGAATCAATAATTTATAGTACTTTAACTTTGTTAATTAGGGATGAAAAAACTTAAAATTTCGTGATGGAGAAGAAAATTATTGAATTTATTTACATATTATATACCATAATACAATGTGAATATGCCAAATACAAATAATATTGATCTTGATTATGTAATTTAAGTTTTTACCAATTTATATATAATATGAATCATTCATTTATATTTATTTCACTTTGTTTCTTAGTGATGAAGAAACCTAAAATTTGGTGATGGAGAAGAAAATATTAATATTTTTTACATATAATATACCATAATACAGTGTGAATATGACAAATACAATTATAATTGAGCTTTATTGCGTAATTTCAGTTATTAACCGTTTATATATAATATGAATCATTAATTTATAATCCTTTAAATTTGTTACTTAGTGATGAAGAAACATAAAATTTGGCGATGGAGAAGAAATTATAGAATTTATTTATATATAATATACCATAATACAATGTGAATATGCCGAATACAAATAATATTGATCTTAATTATGTAGTTTCAGTTGTTACCCATTTATATATAATACGAATCATTCATTTATAGTTTTTTAACTTTGTTTCTTAGTGATGAAGAAACCTAAAATTTGGTGATGGAGAAGAAAATTATTGAATTTATTTACATATTATATACCATAATACAATGTGAATATGCCAAATACAAATAATATTGATCTTGATTATGTAATTTAAGTTTTTACCAATTTATATATAATATGAATCATTCATTTATATTTATTTCACTTTGTTTCTTAGTGATGACAAAACCTAAAATTTGGTGATGGAGAAGAAAATATTAATATTTTTTACATATAATATACCATAATACAGTGTGAATATGACAAATACAATTATAATTGAGCTTTATTGCGTAATTTCAGTTATTAACCGTTTATATATAATATGAATCATTAATTTATAATCCTTTAAATTTGTTACTTAGTGATGAAGAAACATAAAATTTGGCGATGGAGAAGAAATTATAGAATTTATTTATATATAATATACCATAATACAATGTGAATATGCCGAATACAAATAATATTGATCTTAATTATGTAGTTTCAGTTGTTACCCATTTATATATAATACGAATCATTCATTTATAGTTTTTTAACTTTGTTTGTTAGTGATGAAGAAACCTAAAATTTGGTGATGGAGAAGAAAAATATTGAGTTTTTTTATACATATAATATACCATAATTCAATGTGAATATGGCGAATACAAATAATATTGAGTTTTATTATGTAATTTCACTTATTAACCATTTATATATAATGTGAATCATTAATTTATAGTCCTTCAACTTTGTTACTTAGTGACGAAGAAACCCAAATTTGGTGATGGAGAAGAAAATTATTGAATTTATTTACACATAATATACCATAATACAATGTGAGTATGCCGTATACAAATAATGTTGATCTTGATTATGTAAATTCACTTGTTACCCATTTATATCTAATATGAATCATTCATTTATAGTTTTTTTTCACTTTGTTGCTTAGTGATGAAGAAATCTTAAATTTGGTGATGGAGAAAAAATATTAAATTAGTTTTTTACATATAATATACCATAATACAATGTGAATATGATGAATACAAATAATATTGAGCTTTATTACGTAATTTCACTTATTAACCATTTATATATAATATGAATCATTAATTTATAGTCCTTTAATTTTGTTACCTGGTGATGAAGAAACCTAAAATTTGGTGATGGAGAAGAAAATTATTAAATTTATTTACGTATAATATACCACAATACAATGTGAATATGCCGAATACAAGTAATATTGATCTTGATTATGTAATTTTACTTGTTACACCTTTATATATAAAATGAATCATTCATTTATAGTTTTTTCACTTTGTTGCTTAGTGATGAAGAAACCTAAAATTTGGTGATCGTGAAGAAAAAATTTTTTTTTTACATATAATGTACCATAATACAACGTGACTATGACGAATACAAATAAAATTGGGTTTTATTATGTAATTTCACTTATTAACCATTTATATATAATATGAATCAATAATTTATAGTACTTTAACTTTGTTAATTAGGGATGAAAAAACTTAAAATTTCGTGATGGAGAAGAAAATTATTGAATTTATTTACATATTATATACCATAATACAATGTGAATATGCCAAATACAAATAATATTGATCTTGATTATGTAATTTAAGTTTTTACCAATTTATATATAATATGAATCATTCATTTATATTTATTTCACTTTGTTTCTTAGTGATGAAGAAACCTAAAATTTGGTGATGGAGAAGAAAATATTAATATTTTTTACATATAATATACCATAATACAGTGTGAATATGACAAATACAATTATAATTGAGCTTTATTGCGTAATTTCAGTTATTAACCGTTTATATATAATATGAATCATTAATTTATAATCCTTTAAATTTGTTACTTAGTGATGAAGAAACATAAAATTTGGCGATGGAGAAGAAATTATAGAATTTATTTATATATAATATACCATAATACAATGTGAATATGCCGAATACAAATAATATTGATCTTAATTATGTAGTTTCAGTTGTTACCCATTTATATATAATACGAATCATTCATTTATAGTTTTTTAACTTTGTTTCTTAGTGATGAAGAAACCTAAAATTTGGTGATGGAGAAGAAAATTATTGAATTTATTTACATATTATATACCATAATACAATGTGAATATGCCAAATACAAATAATATTGATCTTGATTATGTAATTTAAGTTTTTACCAATTTATATATAATATGAATCATTCATTTATATTTATTTCACTTTGTTTCTTAGTGATGACAAAACCTAAAATTTGGTGATGGAGAAGAAAATATTAATATTTTTTACATATAATATACCATAATACAGTGTGAATATGACAAATACAATTATAATTGAGCTTTATTGCGTAATTTCAGTTATTAACCGTTTATATATAATATGAATCATTAATTTATAATCCTTTAAATTTGTTACTTAGTGATGAAGAAACATAAAATTTGGCGATGGAGAAGAAATTATAGAATTTATTTATATATAATATACCATAATACAATGTGAATATGCCGAATACAAATAATATTGATCTTAATTATGTAGTTTCAGTTGTTACCCATTTATATATAATACGAATCATTCATTTATAGTTTTTTAACTTTGTTTGTTAGTGATGAAGAAACCTAAAATTTGGTGATGGAGAAGAAAAATATTGAGTTTTTTTATACATATAATATACCATAATTCAATGTGAATATGGCGAATACAAATAATATTGAGTTTTATTATGTAATTTCACTTATTAACCATTTATATATAATGTGAATCATTAATTTATAGTCCTTCAACTTTGTTACTTAGTGACGAAGAAACCCAAAATTTGGTGATGGAGAAGAAAATTATTGAATTTATTTACACATAATATACCATAATACAATGTGAATATGCCGTATACAAATAATGTTGATCTTGATTATGTAAATTCACTTGTTACCCATTTATATATAATATGAATCATTCATTTATAGTTTTTTTCACTTTGTTGCTTAGTGATGAAGAAATCTTAAATTTGGTGATGGAGAAAAAATATTAAATTAGTTTTTTACATATAATATACCATAATACAATGTGAATATGATGAATACAAATAATATTGAGCTTTATTACGTAATTTCACTTATTAACCATTTATATATAATATGAATCATTAATTTATAGTCCTTTAATTTTGTTACCTGGTGATGAAGAAACCTAAAATTTGGTGATGGAGAAGAAAATTATTAAATTTATTTACGTATAATATACCATAATACAATGTGAATATGCCGAATACAAGTAATATTGATCTTGATTATGTAATTTTACTTGTTACACCTTTATATATAAAATGAATCATTCATTTATAGTTTTTTCACTTTGTTGCTTAGTGATGAAGAAACCTAAAATTTGGTGATCGTGAAGAAAAATATTTTTTTTTTTTTACATATAATGTACCATAATACAACGTGACTATGACGAATACAAATAAAATTGGGTTTTATTATGTAATTTCACTTATTAACCATTTATATATAATATGAATCATAATTTATAGTACTTTAACTTTGTTAATTAGGGATGAAAAAACTTAAAATTTCGTGATGGAGAAGAAAATTATTGAATTTATTTACATATTATATACCATAATACAATGTGAATATGCCAAATACAAATAATATTGATCTTGATTATGTAATTTAAGTTTTTACCATTTATATATAATATGAATCATTCATTTATATTTATTTCACTTTGTTTCTTAGTGATGAAGAAACCTAAAATTTGGTGATGGAGAAGAAAATATTAATATTTTTTTACATATAATATACCATAATACAGTGTGAATATGACAAATACAATTATAATTGAGCTTTATTGCGTAATTTCAGTTATTAACCGTTTATATATAATATGAATCATTAATTTATAATCCTTTAAATTTGTTACTTAGTGATGAAGAAACATAAAATTTGGCGATGGAGAAGAAATTATAGAATTTATTTATATATAATATACCATAATACAATGTGAATATGCCGAATACAAATAATATTGATCTTAATTATGTAGTTTCAGTTGTTACCCATTTATATATAATACGAATCATTCATTTATAGTTTTTTAACTTTGTTTCTTAGTGATGAAGAAACCTAAAATTTGGTGATGGAGAAGAAAATTATTGAATTTATTTACATATTATATACCATAATACAATGTGAATATGCCAAATACAAATAATATTGATCTTGATTATGTAATTTAAGTTTTTACCAATTTATATATAATATGAATCATTCATTTATATTTATTTCACTTTGTTTCTTAGTGATGACAAAACCTAAAATTTGGTGATGGAGAAGAAAATATTAATATTTTTTACATATAATATACCATAATACAGTGTGAATATGACAAATACAATTATAATTGAGCTTTATTGCGTAATTTCAGTTATTAACCGTTTATATATAATATGAATCATTAATTTATAATCCTTTAAATTTGTTACTTAGTGATGAAGAAACATAAAATTTGGCGATGGAGAAGAAATTATAGAATTTATTTATATATAATATACCATAATACAATGTGAATATGCCGAATACAAATAATATTGATCTTAATTATGTAGTTTCAGTTGTTACCCATTTATATATAATACGAATCATTCATTTATAGTTTTTTAACTTTGTTTCTTAGTGATGAAGAAACCTAAAATTTGGTGATGGAGAAGAAAATTATTGAATTTATTTACATATTATATACCATAATACAATGTGAATATGCCAAATACAAATAATATTGATCTTGATTATGTAATTTCAGTTTTTACCCATTTATATATAATATGAATCATTCATTTATATTTATTTCACTTTGTTTCTTAGTGATGAAAAACCTAAAATTTGGTGATGGAGAAAAATATTAATATTTTTTACATATAATATACCATAATACAGTGTGAATATGACAAATACAATTATAATTGAGCTTTATTGCGTAATTTCACTTATTAACCGTTTATATATAATATGAATCATTAATTTATAATCCTTTAAATTTGTTACTTAGTGATGAAGAAACATAAAATTTGGTGATGGAGAAGAAATTATAGAATTTATTTATATATAATATACCATAATACAATGTGAATATGCCGAATACAAATAATATTGATCTTATTATGTAGTTTCAGTTGTTACCCATTTATATATAATACGAATCATTCATTTATAGTTTTTTAACTTTGTTTGTTAGTGATGAAGAAACCTAAAATTTGGTGATGGAGAAGAAAAATATTGAGTTTTTTTATACATATAATATACCATAATTCAATGTGAATATGGCGAATACAAATAATATTGAGTTTTATTATGTAATTTCACTTATTAACCATTTATATATAATGTGAATCATTAATTTATAGTCCTTCAACTTTGTTACTTAGTGACGAAGAAACCCAAAATTTGGTGATGGAGAAGAAAATTATTGAATTTATTTACACATAATATACCATAATACAATGTGAGTATGCCGTATACAAATAATGTTGATCTTGATTATGTAAATTCACTTGTTACCCATTTATATAATATGAATCATTCATTTATAGTTTTTTTTCACTTTGTTGCTTAGTGATGAAGAAATCTTAAATTTGGTGATGGAGAAAAAATATTAATTATTTTTTTACATATAATATACCATAATACAATGTGAATATGATGAATACAAATAATATTGAGCTTTATTACGTAATTTCACTTATTAACCATTTATATATAATATGAATCATTAATTTATAGTCCTTTAATTTTGTTACCTGGTGATGAAGAAACCTAAAATTTGGTGATGGAGAAGAAAATTATTAAATTTATTTACGTATAATATACCACAATACAATGTGAATATGCCGAATACAAGTAATATTGATCTTGATTATGTAATTTTACTTGTTACACCTTTATATATAAAATGAATCATTCATTTATAGTTTTTTCACTTTGTTGCTTAGTGATGAAGAAACCTAAAATTTGGTGATCGTGAAGAAAAATATTTTTTTTTTACATATAATGTACCATAATACAACGTGACTATGACGAATACAAATAAAATTGGGTTTTATTATGTAATTTCACTTATTAACCATTTATATATAATATGAATCAATAATTTATAGTACTTTAACTTTGTTAATTAGGGATGAAAAAACTTAAAATTTCGTGATGGAGAAGAAAATTATTGAATTTATTTACATATTATATACCATAATACAATGTGAATATGCCAAATACAAATAATATTGATCTTGATTATGTAATTTAAGTTTTTACCAATTTATATATAATATGAATCATTCATTTATATTTATTTCACTTTGTTTCTTAGTGATGAAGAAACCTAAAATTTGGTGATGGAGAAGAAAATATTAATATTTTTTACATATAATATACCATAATACAGTGTGAATATGACAAATACAATTATAATTGAGCTTTATTGCGTAATTTCAGTTATTAACCGTTTATATATAATATGAATCATTAATTTATAATCCTTTAAATTTGTTACTTAGTGATGAAGAAACATAAAATTTGGCGATGGAGAAGAAATTATAGAATTTATTTATATAATATACCATAATACAATGTGAATATGCCGAATACAAATAATATTGATCTTAATTATGTAGTTTCAGTTGTTACCCATTTATATATAATACGAATCATTCATTTATAGTTTTTTAACTTTGTTTCTTAGTGATGAAGAAACCTAAAATTTGGTGATGGAGAAGAAAATTATTGAATTTATTTACATATTATATACCATAATACAATGTGAATATGCCAAATACAAATAATATTGATCTTGATTATGTAATTTAAGTTTTTACCAATTTATATATAATATGAATCATTCATTTATATTTATTTCACTTTGTTTCTTAGTGATGAAAAACCTAAAATTTGGTGATGGAGAAGAAAATATTAATATTTTTTACATATAATATACCATAATACAGTGTGAATATGACAAATACAATTATAATTGAGCTTTATTGCGTAATTTCAGTTATTAACCGTTTATATATAATATGAATCATTAATTTATAATCTTTTAAATTTGTTACTTAGTGATGAAGAAACATAAAATTTGGCGATGGAGAAAAAAATATAGAATTTTTTTATATATAATATACCATAATACAATGTGAATATGCCGAATACAAATATATTGATCTTAATTATGTAGTTTCAGTTGTTACCCATTTATATATAATACGAATCATTCATTTATAGTTTTTTAACTTTGTTTCTTAGTGATGAAGAAACCTAAAATTTGGTGATGGAGAAGAAAATTATTGAATTTATTTACACATAATATACCATAATACAATGTGAATATGCCGTATACAAATAATGTTGATCTTGATTATGTAAATTCACTTGTTACCCATTTATATATAATATGAATCATTCATTTATATTTTTTCACTTTGTTGCTTAGTGATGAAGAAACCTAAAATTTGGTGATGGAGAAAAAATATTAATTTTTTTTACATATAATATACCATAATACAATGTGAATAAGATGAATACAAATAATATTGAGCTTTATTGCGTAATTTCAGTTATTAACCGTTTATATATAATATGAATCATTAATTTATAATCCTTTAAATTTGTTACTTGGTGATGAAGAAACATAAAATTTGGTGATGGAGAAGAAAATTATTCAATTTATTTACGTATATTATACCATAATACAATGTGAATATGCCGAATACAAATAATATTGATCTTGATTATGTAGTTTCAGTTGTTACCCATTTATATATAATACGAATCATCCATTTATAGTTTTTTAACTTTGTTTCTTAGTGATGAAGAAACCTAAAATTTGGTGATGGAGAAGAAAAATATTGAGTTTTTTTATACATATAATATACCATAATTCAATGTGAATATGGCGAATACAAATAATATTGAGTTTTATTATGTAATTTCACTTATTAACCATTTATATATAATGTGAATCATTAATTTATAGTCCTTCAACTTTGTTACTTAGTGACGAAGAAACCCAAAATTTGGTGATGGAGAAGAAAATTATTGAATTTATTTACACATAATATACCATAATACAATGTGAGTATGCCGTATACAAATAATGTTGATCTTGATTATGTAAATTCACTTGTTACCCATTTATATCTAATATGAATCATTCATTTATAGTTTTTTTTCACTTTGTTGCTTAGTGATGAAGAAATCTTAAATTTGGTGATGGAGAAAAAATATTAAATTAGTTTTTTACATATAATATACCATAATACAATGTGAATATGATGAATACAAATAATATTGAGCTTTATTACGTAATTTCACTTATTAACCATTTATATATAATATGAATCATTAATTTATAGTCCTTTAATTTTGTTACCTGGTGATGAAGAAACCTAAAATTTGGTGATGGAGAAGAAAATTATTAAATTTATTTACGTATAATATACCACAATACAATGTGAATATGCCGAATACAAGTAATATTGATCTTGATTATGTAATTTTACTTGTTACACCTTTATATATAAAATGAATCATTCATTTATAGTTTTTTCACTTTGTTGCTTAGTGATGAAGAAACCTAAAATTTGGTGATCGTGAAGAAAAATATTTTTTTTTTTACATATAATGTACCATAATACAACGTGACTATGACGAATACAAATAAAATTGGGTTTTATTATGTAATTTCACTTATTAACCATTTATATATAATATGAATCAATAATTTATAGTACTTTAACTTTGTTAATTAGGGATGAAAAAACTTAAAATTTCGTGATGGAGAAGAAAATTATTGAATTTATTTACATATTATATACCATAATACAATGTGAATATGCCAAATACAAATAATATTGATCTTGATTATGTAATTTAAGTTTTTACCAATTTATATATAATATGAATCATTCATTTATATTTATTTCACTTTGTTTCTTAGTGATGAAGAAACCTAAAATTTGGTGATGGAGAAGAAAATATTAATATTTTTACATATAATATACCATAATACAGTGTGAATATGACAAATACAATTATAATTGAGCTTTATTGCGTAATTTCAGTTATTAACCGTTTATATATAATATGAATCATTAATTTATAATCCTTTAAATTTGTTACTTAGTGATGAAGAAACATAAAATTTGGCGATGGAGAAGAAATTATAGAATTTATTTATATATAATATACCATAATACAATGTGAATATGCCGAATACAAATAATATTGATCTTAATTATGTAGTTTCAGTTGTTACCCATTTATATATAATACGAATCATTCATTTATAGTTTTTTAACTTTGTTTCTTAGTGATGAAGAAACCTAAAATTTGGTGATGGAGAAGAAAATTATTGAATTTATTTACATATTATATACCATAATACAATGTGAATATGCCAAATACAAATAATATTGATCTTGATTATGTAATTTAAGTTTTTACCAATTTATATATAATATGAATCATTCATTTATATTTATTTCACTTTGTTTCTTAGTGATGACAAAACCTAAAATTTGGTGATGGAGAAGAAAATATTAATATTTTTTACATATAATATACCATAATACAGTGTGAATATGACAAATACAATTATAATTGAGCTTTATTGCGTAATTTCAGTTATTAACCGTTTATATATAATATGAATCATTAATTTATAATCCTTTAAATTTGTTACTTAGTGATGAAGAAACATAAAATTTGGCGATGGAGAAGAAATTATAGAATTTATTTATATATAATATACCATAATACAATGTGAATATGCCGAATACAAATAATATTGATCTTAATTATGTAGTTTCAGTTGTTACCCATTTATATATAATACGAATCATTCATTTATAGTTTTTTAACTTTGTTTCTTAGTGATGAAGAAACCTAAAATTTGGTGATGGAGAAGAAAAATATTGAGTTTTTTTATACATATAATATACCATAATTCAATGTGAATATGGCGAATACAAATAATATTGAGTTTTATTATGTAATTTCACTTATTAACCATTTATATATAATGTGAATCATTAATTATAGTCCTTCAACTTTGTTACTTAGTGACGAAGAAACCCAAAATTTGGTGATGGAGAAGAAAATTATTGAATTTATTTACACATAATATACCATAATACAATGTGAATATGCCGTATACAAATAATGTTGATCTTGATTATGTAAATTCACTTGTTACCCATTTATATATAATATGAATCATTCATTTATAGTTTTTTTCACTTTGTTGCTTAGTGATGAAGAAACCTAAAATTTGGTGATGGAGAAAAAATATTAATTTTTTTTTACATATAATATACCATAATACAATGTGAATATGATGAATACAAATAATATTGAGCTTTATTGCGTAATTTCACTTATTAACCATTTATATATAATATGAATCATTAATTTATAGTCCTTTAATTTTGTTACCTGGTGATGAAGAAACATAAAATTTGGTGATGGAGAAGAAAATTATTAAATTTATTTACGTATAATATACCACAATACAATGTGAATATGCCGAATACAAGTAATATTGATCTTGATTATGTATTTTACTTGTTACATTTATATATAAATGAATCATTCATTTATAGTTTTTTAACTTTGTTGCTTAGTGATGAAGAAACCTAAAATTTGGTGATCGTGAAGAAAAATATATATTTTTTTTTTACATATAATGTACCATAATACAACGTGACTATGACGAATACAAATAAATTGGTTTTATTATGTAATTTCACTTATTAACCATTTATATATAATATGAATCAATAATTTATAGTACTTTAACTTTGTTACTTAGGGATGAAAAAACTTAAAATTTCGTGATGGAGAAGAAAATTATTGAATTTATTTACATATTATATACCATAATACAATGTGAATATGCCAAATACAAATAATATTGATCTTGATTATGTAATTTAATTTTTACCAATTTATATATAATATGAATCATTCATTTATATTTATTTCACTTTGTTTCTTAGTGATGAAGAAACCTAAAATTTGGTGATGGAGAAGAAAATATTAATATTTTTTACATATAATATACCATAATACAGTGTGAATATGACAAATACAATTATAATTGAGCTTTATTGCGTAATTTCAGTTATTAACCGTTTATATATAATATGAATCATTAATTTATAATCCTTTAATTTGTTACTTAGTGATGAAGAAACATAAAATTTGGCGATGGAGAAGAAATTATAGAATTTATTTATATATAATATACCATAATACAATGTGAATATGCCGAATACAAATAATATTGATCTTAATTATGTAGTTTCAGTTGTTACCCATTTATATATAATACGAATCATTCATTTATAGTTTTTTAACTTTGTTTCTTAGTGATGAAGAAACCTAAAATTTGGTGATGGAGAAGAAAATTATTGAATTTATTTACATATTATATACCATAATACAATGTGAATATGCCAAATACAAATAATATTGATCTTGATTATGTAATTTAAGTTTTTACCAATTTATATATAATATGAATCATTCATTTATATTTATTTCACTTTGTTTCTTAGTGATGACAAAACCTAAAATTTGGTGATGGAGAAGAAAATATTAATATTTTTTACATATAATATACCATAATACAGTGTGAATATGACAAATACAATTATAATTGAGCTTTATTGCGTAATTTCAGTTATTAACCGTTTATATATAATATGAATCATTAATTTATAATCCTTTAAATTTGTTACTTAGTGATGAAGAAACATAAAATTTGGCGATGGAGAAGAAATTATAGAATTTATTTATATATAATATACCATAATACAATGTGAATATGCCGAATACAAATAATATTGATCTTAATTATGTAGTTTCAGTTGTTACCCATTTATATATAATACGAATCATTCATTTATAGTTTTTTAACTTTGTTTGTTAGTGATGAAGAAACCTAAAATTTGGTGATGGAGAAGAAAAATATTGAGTTTTTTTATACATATAATATACCATAATTCAATGTGAATATGGCGAATACAAATAATATTGAGTTTTATTATGTAATTTCACTTATTAACCATTTATATATAATGTGAATCATTAATTTATAGTCCTTCAACTTTGTTACTTAGTGAAGAAGAAACCCAAAATTTGGTGATGGAGAAGAAAATTATTGAATTTATTTACACATAATATACCATAATACAATGTGAATATGCCGTATACAAATAATGTTGATCTTGATTATGTAAATTCACTTGTTACCCATTTATATATAATATGAATCATTCATTTATAGTTTTTTTCACTTTGTTGCTTAGTGATGAAGAAACCTAAAATTTGGTAATGGAGAAAAAAATATTAATTTTTTTTTACATATAATATACCATAATACAATGTGAATAAGATGAATACAAATAATATTGAGCTTTATTGCGTAATTTCACTTATTAACCGTTTATATATAATATGAATCATTAATTTATAATCCTTTAAATTAGTTACTTGGTGATGAAGAAACAAAATTTGGTGATGGAGAAGAAAATTATTCAATTTATTTACGTATATTATACCATAATACAATGTGAATATGCCGAATACAAATAATATTGATCTTGATTATGTAGTTTCAGTTGTTACCCATTTATATATAATACGAATCATCCATTTATAGTTTTTTAACTTTGTTTCTTAGTGATGAAGAAACCTAAAATTTGGTGATGGCGAAGAAAAATATTGAGTTTTTTTATACATATAATATACCATAATTCAATGTGAATATGGCGAATACAAATAATATTGAGTTTTATTATGTAATTTCACTTATTAACCATTTATATATAATGTGAATCATTAATTTATAGTCCTTCAACTTTGTTACTTAGTGACGAAGAAACCCAAAATTTGGTGATGGAGAAGAAAATTATTGAATTTATTTACACATAATATACCATAATACAATGTGAGTATGCCGTATACAAATAATGTTGATCTTGATTATGTAAATTCACTTGTTACCCATTTATATCTAATATGAATCATTCATTTATAGTTTTTTTTCACTTTGTTGCTTAGTGATGAAGAAATCTTAAATTTGGTGATGGAGAAAAAATATTAAATTAGTTTTTTACATATAATATACCATAATACAATGTGAATATGATGAATACAAATAATATTGAGCTTTATTACGTAATTTCACTTATTAACCATTTATATATAATATGAATCATTAATTTATAGTCCTTTAATTTGTTACCTGGTGATGAAGAAACCTAAAATTTGGTGATGGAGAAGAAAATTATTAAATTTATTTACGTATAATATACCACAATACAATGTGAATATGCCGAATACAAGTAATATTGATCTTGATTATGTAATTTTACTTGTTACACCTTTATATATAAAATGAATCATTCATTTATAGTTTTTTCACTTTGTTGCTTAGTGATGAAGAAACCTAAAATTTGGTGATCGTGAAGAAAAATATTTTTTTTTTTACATATAATGTACCATAATACAACGTGACTATGACGAATACAAATAAAATTGGGTTTTATTATGTAATTTCACTTATTAACCATTTATATATAATATGAATCAATAATTTATAGTACTTTAACTTTGTTAATTAGGGATGAAAAAACTTAAAATTTCGTGATGGAGAAGAAAATTATTGAATTTATTTACATATTATATACCATAATACAATGTGAATATGCCAAATACAAATAATATTGATCTTGATTATGTAATTTAAGTTTTTACCAATTTATATATAATATGAATCATTCATTTATATTTATTTCACTTTGTTTCTTAGTGATGAAGAAACCTAAAATTTGGTGATGGAGAAGAAAATATTAATATTTTTTACATATAATATACCATAATACAGTGTGAATATGACAAATACAATTATAATTGAGCTTTATTGCGTAATTTCAGTTATTAACCGTTTATATATAATATGAATCATTAATTTATAATCCTTTAAATTTGTTACTTAGTGATGAAGAAACATAAAATTTGGCGATGGAGAAGAAATTATAGAATTTATTTATATATAATATACCATAATACAATGTGAATATGCCGAATACAAATAATATTGATCTTAATTATGTAGTTTCAGTTGTTACCCATTTATATATAATACGAATCATTCATTTATAGTTTTTTAACTTTGTTTCTTAGTGATGAAGAAACCTAAAATTTGGTGATGGAGAAGAAAATTATTGAATTTATTTACATATTATATACCATAATACAATGTGAATATGCCAAATACAAATAATATTGATCTTGATTATGTAATTTAAGTTTTTACCAATTTATATATAATATGAATCATTCATTTATATTTATTTCACTTTGTTTCTTAGTGATGACAAAACCTAAAATTTGGTGATGGAGAAGAAAATATTAATATTTTTACATATAATATACCATAATACAGTGTGAATATGACAAATACAATTATAATTGAGCTTTATTGCGTAATTTCAGTTATTAACCGTTTATATATAATATGAATCATTAATTTATAATCCTTTAAATTTGTTACTTAGTGATGAAGAAACATAAAATTTGGCGATGGAGAAGAAATTATAGAATTTATTTATATATAATATACCATAATACAATGTGAATATGCCGAATACAAATAATATTGATCTTAATTATGTAGTTTCAGTTGTTACCCATTTATATATAATACGAATCATTCATTTATAGTTTTTTAACTTTGTTTCTTAGTGATGAAGAAACCTAAAATTTGGTGATGGAGAAGAAAAATATTGAGTTTTTTTATACATATAATATACCATAATTCAATGTGAATATGGCGAATACAAATAATATTGAGTTTTATTATGTAATTTCACTTATTAACCATTTATATATAATGTGAATCATTAATTTATAGTCCTTCAACTTTGTTACTTAGTGACGAAGAAACCCAAAATTTGGTGATGGAGAAGAAAATTATTGAATTTATTTACACATAATATACCATAATACAATGTGAATATGCCGTATACAAATAATGTTGATCTTGATTATGTAAATTCACTTGTTACCCATTTATATATAATATGAATCATTCATTTATAGTTTTTTTCACTTTGTTGCTTAGTGATGAAGAAACCTAAAATTTGGTAATGGAGAAAAAAATATTAATTTTTTTTTACATATAATATACCATAATACAATGTGAATAAGATGAATACAAATAATATTGAGCTTTATTGCGTAATTTCACTTATTAACCGTTTATATATAATATGAATCATTAATTTATAATCCTTTAAATTAGTTACTTGGTGATGAAGAAACATAAAATTTGGTGATGGAGAAGAAAATTATTCAATTTATTTACGTATATTATACCATAATACAATGTGAATATGCCGAATACAAATAATATTGATCTTGATTATGTAGTTTCAGTTGTTACCCATTTATATATAATACGAATCATCCATTTATAGTTTTTTAACTTTGTTTCTTAGTGATGAAGAAACCTAAAATTTGATGATGGCGAAGAAAAATATTGAGTTTTTTTATACATATAATATACCATAATTCAATGTGAATATGGCGAATACAAATAATATTGAGTTTTATTATGTAATTTCACTTATTAACCATTTATATATAATGTGAATCATTAATTTATAGTCCTTCAACTTTGTTACTTAGTGACGAAGAAACCCAAAATTTGGTGATGGAGAAGAAAATTATTGAATTTATTTACACATAATATACCATAATACAATGTGAGTATGCCGTATACAAATAATGTTGATCTTGATTATGTAAATTCACTTGTTACCCATTTATATCTAATATGAATCATTCATTTATAGTTTTTTTCACTTTGTTGCTTAGTGATGAAGAAATCTTAAATTTGGTGATGGAGAAAAAATATTAAATTAGTTTTTTACATATAATATACCATAATACAATGTGAATATGATGAATACAAATAATATTGAGCTTTATTACGTAATTTCACTTATTAACCATTTATATATAATATGAATCATTAATTTATAGTCCTTTAATTTTGTTACCTGGTGATGAAGAAACCTAAAATTTGGTGATGGAGAAGAAAATTATTAAATTTATTTACGTATAATATACCACAATACAATGTGAATATGCCGAATACAAGTAATATTGATCTTGATTATGTAATTTTACTTGTTACACCTTTATATATAAAATGAATCATTCATTTATAGTTTTTTCACTTTGTTGCTTAGTGATGAAGAAACCTAAAATTTGGTGATCGTGAAGAAAAATATTTTTTTTTTTACATATAATGTACCATAATACAACGTGACTATGACGAATACAAATAAAATTGGGTTTTATTATGTAATTTCACTTATTAACCATTTATATATAATATGAATCAATAATTTATAGTACTTTAACTTTGTTAATTAGGGATGAAAAAACTTAAAATTTCGTGATGGAGAAGAAAATTATTGAATTTATTTACATATTATATACCATAATACAATGTGAATATGCCAAATACAAATAATATTGATCTTGATTATGTAATTTAAGTTTTTACCAATTTATATATAATATGAATCATTCATTTATATTTATTTCACTTTGTTTCTTAGTGATGACAAAACCTAAAATTTGGTGATGGAGAAGAAAATATTAATATTTTTTACATATAATATACCATAATACAGTGTGAATATGACAAATACAATTATAATTGAGCTTTATTGCGTAATTTCAGTTATTAACCGTTTATATATAATATGAATCATTAATTTATAATCCTTTAAATTTGTTACTTAGTGATGAAGAAACATAAAATTTGGCGATGGAGAAGAAATTATAGAATTTATTTATATATAATATACCATAATACAATGTGAATATGCCGAATACAAATAATATTGATCTTAATTATGTAGTTTCAGTTGTTACCCATTTATATATAATACGAATCATTCATTTATAGTTTTTTAACTTTGTTTCTTAGTGATGAAGAAACCTAAAATTTGGTGATGGAGAAGAAAAATATTGAGTTTTTTTATACATATAATATACCATAATTCAATGTGAATATGGCGAATACAAATAATATTGAGTTTTATTATGTAATTTCACTTATTAACCATTTATATATAATGTGAATCATTATTTATAGTCCTTCAACTTTGTTACTTAGTGACGAAGAAACCCAAAATTTGGTGATGGAGAAGAAAATTATTGAATTTATTTACACATAATATACCATAATACAATGTGAATATGCCGTATACAAATAATGTTGATCTTGATTATGTAAATTCACTTGTTACCCATTTATATATAATATGAATCATTCATTTATAGTTTTTTTCACTTTGTTGCTTAGTGATGAAGAAACCTAAAATTTGGTAATGGAGAAAAAAATATTAATTTTTTTTACATATAATATACCATAATACAATGTGAATAAGATGAATACAAATAATATTGAGCTTTATTGCGTAATTTCACTTATTAACCGTTTATATATAATATGAATCATTAATTTATAATCCTTTAAATTAGTTACTTGGTGATGAAGAAACATAAAATTTGGTGATGGAGAAGAAAATTATTCAATTTATTTACGTATATTATACCATAATACAATGTGAATATGCCGAATACAAATAATATTGATCTTGATTATGTAGTTTCAGTTGTTACCCATTTATATATAATACGAATCATCCATTTATAGTTTTTTAACTTTGTTTCTTAGTGATGAAGAAACCTAAAATTTGGTGATGGCGAAGAAAAATATTGAGTTTTTTTATACATATAATATACCATAATTCAATGTGAATATGGCGAATACAAATAATATTGAGTTTTATTATGTAATTTCACTTATTAACCATTTATATATAATGTGAATCATTAATTTATAGTCCTTCAACTTTGTTACTTAGTGACGAAGAAACCCAAAATTTGGTGATGGAGAAGAAAATTATTGAATTTATTTACACATAATATACCATAATACAATGTGAGTATGCCGTATACAAATAATGTTGATCTTGATTATGTAAATTCACTTGTTACCCATTTATATCTAATATGAATCATTCATTTATAGTTTTTTTTCACTTTGTTGCTTAGTGATGAAGAAATCTTAAATTTGGTGATGGAGAAAAAATATTAAATTAGTTTTTTACATATAATATACCATAATACAATGTGAATATGATGAATACAAATAATATTGAGCTTTATTACGTAATTTCACTTATTAACCATTTATATATAATATGAATCATTAATTTATAGTCCTTTAATTTTGTTACCTGGTGATGAAGAAACCTAAAATTTGGTGATGGAGAAGAAAATTATTAAATTTATTTACGTATAATATACCACAATACAATGTGAATATGCCGAATACAAGTAATATTGATCTTGATTATGTAATTTTACTTGTTACACCTTTATATATAAAATGAATCATTCATTTATAGTTTTTTCACTTTGTTGCTTAGTGATGAAGAAACCTAAAATTTGGTGATCGTGAAGAAAAATATTTTTTTTTTTACATATAATGTACCATAATACAACGTGACTATGACGAATACAAATAAAATTGGGTTTTATTATGTAATTTCACTTATTAACCATTTATATATAATATGAATCAATAATTTATAGTACTTTAACTTTGTTAATTAGGGATGAAAAAACTTAAAATTTCGTGATGGAGAAGAAAATTATTGAATTTATTTACATATTATATACCATAATACAATGTGAATATGCCAAATACAAATAATATTGATCTTGATTATGTAATTTAAGTTTTTACCAATTTATATATAATATGAATCATTCATTTATATTTATTTCACTTTGTTTCTTAGTGATGACAAAACCTAAAATTTGGTGATGGAGAAGAAAATATTAATATTTTTTACATATAATATACCATAATACAGTGTGAATATGACAAATACAATTATAATTGAGCTTTATTGCGTAATTTCAGTTATTAACCGTTTATATATAATATGAATCATTAATTTATAATCCTTTAAATTTGTTACTTAGTGATGAAGAAACATAAAATTTGGCGATGGAGAAGAAATTATAGAATTTATTTATATATAATATACCATAATACAATGTGAATATGCCGAATACAAATAATATTGATCTTAATTATGTAGTTTCAGTTGTTACCCATTTATATATAATACGAATCATTCATTTATAGTTTTTTAACTTTGTTTCTTAGTGATGAAGAAACCTAAAATTTGGTGATGGAGAAGAAAAATATTGAGTTTTTTTATACATATAATATACCATAATTCAATGTGAATATGGCGAATACAAATAATATTGAGTTTTATTATGTAATTTCACTTATTAACCATTTATATATAATGTGAATCATTAATTTATAGTCCTTCAACTTTGTTACTTAGTGAGAAGAAACCCAAAATTTGGTGATGGAGAAGAAAATTATTGAATTTATTTACACATAATATACCATAATACAATGTGAATATGCCGTATACAAATAATGTTGATCTTGATTATGTAAATTCACTTGTTACCCATTTATATATAATATGAATCATTCATTTATAGTTTTTTTCACTTTGTTGCTTAGTGATGAAGAAACCTAAAATTTGGTAATGGAGAAAAAAATATTAATTTTTTTTTACATATAATATACCATAATACAATGTGAATAAGATGAATACAAATAATATTGAGCTTTATTGCGTAATTTCACTTATTAACCGTTTATATATAATATGAATCATTAATTTATAATCCTTTAAATTAGTTACTTGGTGATGAAGAAACATAAAATTTGGTGATGGAGAAGAAAATTATTCAATTTATTTACGTATATTATACCATAATACAATGTGAATATGCCGAATACAAATAATATTGATCTTGATTATGTAGTTTCAGTTGTTACCCATTTATATATAATACGAATCATCCATTTATAGTTTTTTAACTTTGTTTCTTAGTGATGAAGAAACCTAAAATTTGGTGATGGCGAAGAAAAATATTGAGTTTTTTTATACATATAATATACCAT
The DNA here is from genome assembly GCF_024323335.1 of Lathyrus oleraceus. NCBI lineage: Eukaryota > Viridiplantae > Streptophyta > Magnoliopsida > Fabales > Fabaceae > Lathyrus > Lathyrus oleraceus. Next base: position 538,484,391 of record NC_066585.1, on the reverse strand, counting down.
AATTCAATGTGAATATGGCGAATACAAATAATATTGAGTTTTATTATGTAATTTCACTTATTAACCATTTATATATAATGTGAATCATTAATTTATAGTCCTTCAACTTTGTTACTTAGTGACGAAGAAACCCAAAATTGGTGATGGAGAAGAAAATTATTGAATTTATTTACACATAATATACCATAATACAATGTGAGTATGCCGTATACAAATAATGTTGATCTTGATTATGTAAATTCACTTGTTACCCATTTATATCTAATATGAATCATTCATTTATAGTTTTTTTTCACTTTGTTGCTTAGTGATGAAGAAATCTTAAATTTGGTGATGGAGAAAAAATATTAAATTAGTTTTTTACATATAATATACCATAATACAATGTGAATATGATGAATACAAATAATATTGAGCTTTATTACGTAATTTCACTTATTAACCATTTATATATAATATGAATCATTAATTTATAGTCCTTTAATTTTGTTACCTGGTGATGAAGAAACCTAAAATTTGGTGATGGAGAAGAAAATTATTAAATTTATTTACGTATAATATACCACAATACAATGTGAATATGCCGAATACAAGTAATATTGATCTTGATTATGTAATTTTACTTGTTACACCTTTATATATAAAATGAATCATTCATTTATAGTTTTTTCACTTTGTTGCTTAGTGATGAAGAAACCTAAAATTTGGTGATCGTGAAGAAAAATATTTTTTTTTTTACATATAATGTACCATAATACAACGTGACTATGACGAATACAAATAAAATTGGGTTTTATTATGTAATTTCACTTATTAACCATTTATATATAATATGAATCAATAATTTATAGTACTTTAACTTTGTTAATTAGGGATGAAAAAACTTAAAATTTCGTGATGGAGAAGAAAATTATTGAATTTATTTACATATTATATACCATAATACAATGTGAATATGCCAAATACAAATAATATTGATCTTGATTATGTAATTTAAGTTTTTACCAATTTATATATAATATGAATCATTCATTTATATTTATTTCACTTTGTTTCTTAGTGATGACAAAACCTAAAATTTGGTGATGGAGAAGAAAATATTAATATTTTTTACATATAATATACCATAATACAGTGTGAATATGACAAATACAATTATAATTGAGCTTTATTGCGTAATTTCAGTTATTAACCGTTTATATATAATATGAATCATTAATTTATAATCCTTTAAATTTGTTACTTAGTGATGAAGAAACATAAAATTTGGCGATGGAGAAGAAATTATAGAATTTATTTATATATAATATACCATAATACAATGTGAATATGCCGAATACAAATAATATTGATCTTAATTATGTAGTTTCAGTTGTTACCCATTTATATATAATACGAATCATTCATTTATAGTTTTTTAACTTTGTTTCTTAGTGATGAAGAAACCTAAAATTTGGTGATGGAGAAGAAAAATATTGAGTTTTTTATACATATAATATACCATAATTCAATGTGAATATGGCGAATACAAATAATATTGAGTTTTATTATGTAATTTCACTTATTAACCATTTATATATAATGTGAATCATTAATTTATAGTCCTTCAACTTTGTTACTTAGTGACGAAGAAACCCAAAATTTGGTGATGGAGAAGAAAATTATTGAATTTATTTACACATAATATACCATAATACAATGTGAATATGCCGTATACAAATAATGTTGATCTTGATTATGTAAATTCACTTGTTACCCATTTATATATAATATGAATCATTCATTTATAGTTTTTTTCACTTTGTTGCTTAGTGATGAAGAAACCTAAAATTTGGTAATGGAGAAAAAAATATTAATTTTTTTTTACATATAATATACCATAATACAATGTGAATAAGATGAATACAAATAATATTGAGCTTTATTGCGTAATTTCACTTATTAACCGTTTATATATAATATGAATCATTAATTTATAATCCTTTAAATTAGTTACTTGGTGATGAAGAAACATAAAATTTGGTGATGGAGAAGAAAATTATTCAATTTATTTACGTATATTATACCATAATACAATGTGAATATGCCGAATACAAATAATATTGATCTTGATTATGTAGTTTCAGTTGTTACCCATTTATATATAATACGAATCATCCATTTATAGTTTTTAACTTTGTTTCTTAGTGATGAAGAAACCTAAAATTTGGTGATGGCGAAGAAAAATATTGAGTTTTTTTATACATATAATATACCATAATTCAATGTGAATATGGCGAATACAAATAATATTGAGTTTTATTATGTAATTTCACTTATTAACCATTTATATATAATGTGAATCATTAATTTATAGTCCTTCAACTTTGTTACTTAGTGACGAAGAAACCCAAAATTTGGTGATGGAGAAGAAAATTATTGAATTTATTTACACATAATATACCATAATACAATGTGAGTATGCCGTATACAAATAATGTTGATCTTGATTATGTAAATTCACTTGTTACCCATTTATATCTAATATGAATCATTCATTTATAGTTTTTTTTCACTTTGTTGCTTAGTGATGAAGAAATCTTAAATTTGGTGATGGAGAAAAAATATTAAATTAGTTTTTTACATATAATATACCATAATACAATGTGAATATGATGAATACAAATAATATTGAGCTTTATTACGTAATTTCACTTATTAACCATTTATATATAATATGAATCATTAATTTATAGTCCTTTAATTTTGTTACCTGGTGATGAAGAAACCTAAAATTTGGTGATGGAGAAGAAAATTATTAAATTTATTTACGTATAATATACCACAATACAATGTGAATATGCCGAATACAAGTAATATTGATCTTGATTATGTAATTTTACTTGTTACACCTTTATATATAAATGAATCATTCATTTATAGTTTTTTCACTTTGTTGCTTAGTGATGAAGAAACCTAAAATTTGGTGATCGTGAAGAAAAATATTTTTTTTTTACATATAATGTACCATAATACAACGTGACTATGACGAATACAAATAAAATTGGGTTTTATTATGTAATTTCACTTATTAACCATTTATATATAATATGAATCAATAATTTATAGTACTTTAACTTTGTTAATTAGGGATGAAAAAACTTAAAATTTCGTGATGGAGAAGAAAATTATTGAATTTATTTACATATTATATACCATAATACAATGTGAATATGCCAAATACAAATAATATTGATCTTGATTATGTAATTTAAGTTTTTACCAATTTATATATAATATGAATCATTCATTTATATTTATTTCACTTTGTTTCTTAGTGATGACAAAACCTAAAATTTGGTGATGGAGAAGAAAATATTAATATTTTTTACATATAATATACCATAATACAGTGTGAATATGACAAATACAATTATAATTGAGCTTTATTGCGTAATTTCAGTTATTAACCGTTTATATATAATATGAATCATTAATTTATAATCCTTTAAATTTGTTACTTAGTGATGAAGAAACATAAAATTTGGCGATGGAGAAGAAATTATAGAATTTATTTATATATAATATACCATAATACAATGTGAATATGCCGAATACAAATAATATTGATCTTAATTATGTAGTTTCAGTTGTTACCCATTTATATATAATACGAATCATTCATTTATAGTTTTTTAACTTTGTTTCTTAGTGATGAAGAAACCTAAAATTTGGTGATGGAGAAGAAAAATATTGAGTTTTTTTATACATATAATATACCATAATTCAATGTGAATATGGCGAATACAAATAATATTGAGTTTTATTATGTAATTTCACTTATTAACCATTTATATATAATGTGAATCATTAATTTATAGTCCTTCAACTTTGTTACTTAGTGACGAAGAAACCCAAAATTTGGTGATGGAGAAGAAAATTATTGAATTTATTTACACATAATATACCATAATACAATGTGAATATGCCGTATACAAATAATGTTGATCTTGATTATGTAAATTCACTTGTTACCCATTTATATATAATATGAATCATTCATTTATAGTTTTTTTCACTTTGTTGCTTAGTGATGAAGAAACCTAAAATTTGGTAATGGAGAAAAAAATATTAATTTTTTTTACATATAATATACCATAATACAATGTGAATAAGATGAATACAAATAATATTGAGCTTTATTGCGTAATTTCACTTATTAACCGTTTATATATAATATGAATCATTAATTTATAATCCTTTAAATTAGTTACTTGGTGATGAAGAAACATAAAATTTGGTGATGGAGAAGAAAATTATTCAATTTATTTACGTATATTATACCATAATACAATGTGAATATGCCGAATACAAATAATATTGATCTTGATTATGTAGTTTCAGTTGTTACCCATTTATATATAATACGAATCATCCATTTATAGTTTTTTAACTTTGTTTCTTAGTGATGAAGAAACCTAAAATTTGGTGATGGCGAAGAAAAATATTGAGTTTTTTTATACATATAATATACCATAATTCAATGTGAATATGGCGAATACAAATAATATTGAGTTTTATTATGTAATTTCACTTATTAACCATTTATATATAATGTGAATCATTAATTTATAGTCCTTCAACTTTGTTACTTAGTGACGAAGAAACCCAAAATTTGGTGATGGAGAAGAAAATTATTGAATTTATTTACACATAATATACCATAATACAATGTGAGTATGCCGTATACAAATAATGTTGATCTTGATTATGTAAATTCACTTGTTACCCATTTATATCTAATATGAATCATTCATTTATAGTTTTTTTTCACTTTGTTGCTTAGTGATGAAGAAATCTTAAATTTGGTGATGGAGAAAAAATATTAAATTAGTTTTTTACATATAATATACCATAATACAATGTGAATATGATGAATACAAATAATATTGAGCTTTATTACGTAATTTCACTTATTAACCATTTATATATAATATGAATCATTAATTTATAGTCCTTTAATTTTGTTACCTGGTGATGAAGAAACCTAAAATTTGGTGATGGAGAAGAAAATTATTAAATTTATTTACGTATAATATACCACAATACAATGTGAATATGCCGAATACAAGTAATATTGATCTTGATTATGTAATTTTACTTGTTACACCTTTATATATAAAATGAATCATTCATTTATAGTTTTTTCACTTTGTTGCTTAGTGATGAAGAAACCTAAAATTTGGTGATCGTGAAGAAAAATATTTTTTTTTTACATATAATGTACCATAATACAACGTGACTATGACGAATACAAATAAAATTGGGTTTTATTATGTAATTTCACTTATTAACCATTTATATATAATATGAATCAATAATTTATAGTACTTTAACTTTGTTAATTAGGGATGAAAAAACTTAAAATTTCGTGATGGAGAAGAAAATTATTGAATTTATTTACATATTATATACCATAATACAATGTGAATATGCCAAATACAAATAATATTGATCTTGATTATGTAATTTAAGTTTTTACCAATTTATATATAATATGAATCATTCATTTATATTTATTTCACTTTGTTTCTTAGTGATGACAAACCTAAAATTTGGTGATGGAGAAGAAAATATTAATATTTTTTACATATAATATACCATAATACAGTGTGAATATGACAAATACAATTATAATTGAGCTTTATTGCGTAATTTCAGTTATTAACCGTTTATATATAATATGAATCATTAATTTATAATCCTTTAAATTTGTTACTTAGTGATGAAGAAACATAAAATTTGGCGATGGAGAAGAAATTATAGAATTTATTTATATATAATATACCATAATACAATGTGAATATGCCGAATACAAATAATATTGATCTTAATTATGTAGTTTCAGTTGTTACCCATTTATATATAATACGAATCATTCATTTATAGTTTTTTAACTTTGTTTCTTAGTGATGAAGAAACCTAAAATTTGGTGATGGAGAAGAAAAATATTGAGTTTTTTTATACATATAATATACCATAATTCAATGTGAATATGGCGAATACAAATAATATTGAGTTTTATTATGTAATTTCACTTATTAACCATTTATATATAATGTGAATCATTAATTTATAGTCCTTCAACTTTGTTACTTAGTGACGAAGAAACCCAAAATTTGGTGATGGAGAAGAAAATTATTGAATTTATTTACACATAATATACCATAATACAATGTGAATATGCCGTATACAAATAATGTTGATCTTGATTATGTAAATTCACTTGTTACCCATTTATATATAATATGAATCATTCATTTATAGTTTTTTTCACTTTGTTGCTTAGTGATGAAGAAACCTAAAATTTGGTAATGGAGAAAAAAATATTAATTTTTTTTTACATATAATATACCATAATACAATGTGAATAAGATGAATACAAATAATATTGAGCTTTATTGCGTAATTTCACTTATTAACCGTTTATATATAATATGAATCATTAATTTATAATCCTTTAAATTAGTTACTTGGTGATGAAGAAACATAAAATTTGGTGATGGAGAAGAAAATTATTCAATTTATTTACGTATATTATACCATAATACAATGTGAATATGCCGAATACAAATAATATTGATCTTGATTATGTAGTTTCAGTTGTTACCCATTTATATATAATACGAATCATCCATTTATAGTTTTTTAACTTTGTTTCTTAGTGATGAAGAAACCTAAAATTTGGTGATGGCGAAGAAAAATATTGAGTTTTTTTATACATATAATATACCATAATTCAATGTGAATATGGCGAATACAAATAATATTGAGTTTTATTATGTAATTTCACTTATTAACCATTTATATATAATGTGAATCATTAATTTATAGTCCTTCAACTTTGTTACTTAGTGACGAAGAAACCCAAAATTTGGTGATGGAGAAGAAAATTATTGAATTTATTTACACATAATATACCATAATACAATGTGAGTATGCCGTATACAAATAATGTTGATCTTGATTATGTAAATTCACTTGTTACCCATTTATATCTAATATGAATCATTCATTTATAGTTTTTTTTCACTTTGTTGCTTAGTGATGAAGAAATCTTAAATTTGGTGATGGAGAAAAAATATTAAATTAGTTTTTTACATATAATATACCATAATACAATGTGAATATGATGAATACAAATAATATTGAGCTTTATTACGTAATTTCACTTATTAACCATTTATATATAATATGAATCATTAATTTATAGTCCTTTAATTTTGTTACCTGGTGATGAAGAAACCTAAAATTTGGTGATGGAGAAGAAAATTATTAAATTTATTTACGTATAATATACCACAATACAATGTGAATATGCCGAATACAAGTAATATTGATCTTGATTATGTAATTTTACTTGTTACACCTTTATATATAAAATGAATCATTCATTTATAGTTTTTTCACTTTGTTGCTTAGTGATGAAGAAACCTAAAATTTGGTGATCGTGAAGAAAAATATTTTTTTTTTACATATAATGTACCATAATACAACGTGACTATGACGAATACAAATAAAATTGGGTTTTATTATGTAATTTCACTTATTAACCATTTATATATAATATGAATCAATAATTTATAGTACTTTAACTTTGTTAATTAGGGATGAAAAAACTTAAAATTTCGTGATGGAGAAGAAAATTATTGAATTTATTTACATATTATATACCATAATACAATGTGAATATGCCAAATACAAATAATATTGATCTTGATTATGTAATTTAAGTTTTTACCAATTTATATATAATATGAATCATTCATTTATATTTATTTCACTTTGTTTCTTAGTGATGACAAAACCTAAAATTTGGTGATGGAGAAGAAAATATTAATATTTTTTACATATAATATACCATAATACAGTGTGAATATGACAAATACAATTATAATTGAGCTTTATTGCGTAATTTCAGTTATTAACCGTTTATATATAATATGAATCATTAATTTATAATCCTTTAAATTTGTTACTTAGTGATGAAGAAACATAAAATTTGGCGATGGAGAAGAAATTATAGAATTTATTTATATATAATATACCATAATACAATGTGAATATGCCGAATACAAATAATATTGATCTTAATTATGTAGTTTCAGTTGTTACCCATTTATATATAATACGAATCATTCATTTATAGTTTTTTAACTTTGTTTCTTAGTGATGAAGAAACCTAAAATTTGGTGATGGAGAAGAAAAATATTGAGTTTTTTTATACATATAATATACCATAATTCAATGTGAATATGGCGAATACAAATAATATTGAGTTTTATTATGTAATTTCACTTATTAACCATTTATATATAATGTGAATCATTAATTTATAGTCCTTCAACTTTGTTACTTAGTGACGAAGAAACCCAAAATTTGGTGATGGAGAAGAAAATTATTGAATTTATTTACACATAATATACCATAATACAATGTGAATATGCCGTATACAAATAATGTTGATCTTGATTATGTAAATTCACTTGTTACCCATTTATATATAATATGAATCATTCATTTATAGTTTTTTTCACTTTGTTGCTTAGTGATGAAGAAACCTAAAATTTGGTAATGGAGAAAAAAATATTAATTTTTTTTACATATAATATACCATAATACAATGTGAATAAGATGAATACAAATAATATTGAGCTTTATTGCGTAATTTCACTTATTAACCGTTTATATATAATATGAATCATTAATTTATAATCCTTTAAATTAGTTACTTGGTGATGAAGAAACATAAAATTTGGTGATGGAGAAGAAAATTATTCAATTTATTTACGTATATTATACCATAATACAATGTGAATATGCCGAATACAAATAATATTGATCTTGATTATGTAGTTTCAGTTGTTACCCATTTATATATAATACGAATCATCCATTTATAGTTTTTTAACTTTGTTTCTTAGTGATGAAGAAACCTAAAATTTGGTGATGGCGAAGAAAAATATTGAGTTTTTTTATACATATAATATACCATAATTCAATGTGAATATGGCGAATACAAATAATATTGAGTTTTATTATGTAATTTCACTTATTAACCATTTATATATAATGTGAATCATTAATTTATAGTCCTTCAACTTTGTTACTTAGTGACGAAGAAACCCAAAATTTGGTGATGGAGAAGAAAATTATTGAATTTATTTACACATAATATACCATAATACAATGTGAGTATGCCGTATACAAATAATGTTGATCTTGATTATGTAAATTCACTTGTTACCCATTTATATCTAATATGAATCATTCATTTATAGTTTTTTTTCACTTTGTTGCTTAGTGATGAAGAAATCTTAAATTTGGTGATGGAGAAAAAATATTAAATTAGTTTTTTACATATAATATACCATAATACAATGTGAATATGATGAATACAAATAATATTGAGCTTTATTACGTAATTTCACTTATTAACCATTTATATATAATATGAATCATTAATTTATAGTCCTTTAATTTTGTTACCTGGTGATGAAGAAACCTAAAATTTGGTGATGGAGAAGAAAATTATTAAATTTATTTACGTATAATATACCACAATACAATGTGAATATGCCGAATACAAGTAATATTGATCTTGATTATGTAATTTTACTTGTTACACCTTTATATATAAAATGAATCATTCATTTATAGTTTTTTCACTTTGTTGCTTAGTGATGAAGAAACCTAAAATTTGGTGATCGTGAAGAAAAATATTTTTTTTTTTACATATAATGTACCATAATACAACGTGACTATGACGAATACAAATAAAATTGGGTTTTATTATGTAATTTCACTTATTAACCATTTATATATAATATGAATCAATAATTTATAGTACTTTAACTTTGTTAATTAGGGATGAAAAAACTTAAAATTTCGTGATGGAGAAGAAAATTATTGAATTTATTTACATATTATATACCATAATACAATGTGAATATGCCAAATACAAATAATATTGATCTTGATTATGTAATTTAAGTTTTTACCAATTTATATATAATATGAATCATTCATTTATATTTATTTCACTTTGTTTCTTAGTGATGACAAACCTAAAATTTGGTGATGGAGAAGAAAATATTAATATTTTTTACATATAATATACCATAATACAGTGTGAATATGACAAATACAATTATAATTGAGCTTTATTGCGTAATTTCAGTTATTAACCGTTTATATATAATATGAATCATTAATTTATAATCCTTTAAATTTGTTACTTAGTGATGAAGAAACATAAAATTTGGCGATGGAGAAGAAATTATAGAATTTATTTATATATAATATACCATAATACAATGTGAATATGCCGAATACAAATAATATTGATCTTAATTATGTAGTTTCAGTTGTTACCCATTTATATATAATACGAATCATTCATTTATAGTTTTTTAACTTTGTTTCTTAGTGATGAAGAAACCTAAAATTTGGTGATGGAGAAGAAAAATATTGAGTTTTTTTATACATATAATATACCATAATTCAATGTGAATATGGCGAATACAAATAATATTGAGTTTTATTATGTAATTTCACTTATTAACCATTTATATATAATGTGAATCATTAATTTATAGTCCTTCAACTTTGTTACTTAGTGACGAAGAAACCCAAAATTTGGTGATGGAGAAGAAAATTATTGAATTTATTTACACATAATATACCATAATACAATGTGAATATGCCGTATACAAATAATGTTGATCTTGATTATGTAAATTCACTTGTTACCCATTTATATATAATATGAATCATTCATTTATAGTTTTTTTCACTTTGTTGCTTAGTGATGAAGAAACCTAAAATTTGGTAATGGAGAAAAAAATATTAATTTTTTTTTACATATAATATACCATAATACAATGTGAATAAGATGAATACAAATAATATTGAGCTTTATTGCGTAATTTCACTTATTAACCGTTTATATATAATATGAATCATTAATTTATAATCCTTTAAATTAGTTACTTGGTGATGAAGAAACATAAAATTTGGTGATGGAGAAGAAAATTATTCAATTTATTTACGTATATTATACCATAATACAATGTGAATATGCCGAATACAAATAATATTGATCTTGATTATGTAGTTTCAGTTGTTACCCATTTATATATAATACGAATCATCCATTTATAGTTTTTTAACTTTGTTTCTTAGTGATGAAGAAACCTAAAATTTGATGATGGCGAAGAAAAATATTGAGTTTTTTTATACATATAATATACCATAATTCAATGTGAATATGGCGAATACAAATAATATTGAGTTTTATTATGTAATTTCACTTATTAACCATTTATATATAATGTGAATCATTAATTTATAGTCCTTCAACTTTGTTACTTAGTGACGAAGAAACCCAAAATTTGGTGATGGAGAAGAAAATTATTGAATTTATTTACACATAATATACCATAATACAATGTGAGTATGCCGTATACAAATAATGTTGATCTTGATTATGTAAATTCACTTGTTACCCATTTATATCTAATATGAATCATTCATTTATAGTTTTTTTTCACTTTGTTGCTTAGTGATGAAGAAATCTTAAATTTGGTGATGGAGAAAAAATATTAAATTAGTTTTTTACATATAATATACCATAATACAATGTGAATATGATGAATACAAATAATATTGAGCTTTATTACGTAATTTCACTTATTAACCATTTATATATAATATGAATCATTAATTTATAGTCCTTTAATTTTGTTACCTGGTGATGAAGAAACCTAAAATTTGGTGATGGAGAAGAAAATTATTAAATTTATTTACGTATAATATACCACAATACAATGTGAATATGCCGAATACAAGTAATATTGATCTTGATTATGTAATTTTACTTGTTACACCTTTATATATAAAATGAATCATTCATTTATAGTTTTTTCACTTTGTTGCTTAGTGATGAAGAAACCTAAAATTTGGTGATCGTGAAGAAAAATATTTTTTTTTTACATATAATGTACCATAATACAACGTGACTATGACGAATACAAATAAAATTGGGTTTTATTATGTAATTTCACTTATTAACCATTTATATATAATATGAATCAATAATTTATAGTACTTTAACTTTGTTAATTAGGGATGAAAAAACTTAAAATTTCGTGATGGAGAAGAAAATTATTGAATTTATTTACATATTATATACCATAATACAATGTGAATATGCCAAATACAAATAATATTGATCTTGATTATGTAATTTAAGTTTTTACCAATTTATATATAATATGAATCATTCATTTATATTTATTTCACTTTGTTTCTTAGTGATGAAGAAACCTAAAATTTGGTGATGGAGAAGAAAATATTAATATTTTTTACATATAATATACCATAATACAGTGTGAATATGACAAATACAATTATAATTGAGCTTTATTGCGTAATTTCAGTTATTAACCGTTTATATATAATATGAATCATTAATTTATAATCCTTTAAATTTGTTACTTAGTGATGAAGAAACATAAAATTTGGCGATGGAGAAGAAATTATAGAATTTATTTATATATAATATACCATAATACAATGTGAATATGCCGAATACAAATAATATTGATCTTAATTATGTAGTTTCAGTTGTTACCCATTTATATATAATACGAATCATTCATTTATAGTTTTTTAACTTTGTTTCTTAGTGATGAAGAAACCTAAAATTTGGTGATGGAGAAGAAAAATATTGAGTTTTTTATACATATAATATACCATAATTCAATGTGAATATGGCGAATACAAATAATATTGAGTTTTATTATGTAATTTCACTTATTAACCATTTATATATAATGTGAATCATTAATTTATAGTCCTTCAACTTTGTTACTTAGTGACGAAGAAACCCAAAATTTGGTGATGGAGAAGAAAATTATTGAATTTATTTACACATAATATACCATAATACAATGTGAATATGCCGTATACAAATAATGTTGATCTTGATTATGTAAATTCACTTGTTACCCATTTATATATAATATGAATCATTCATTTATAGTTTTTTTCACTTTGTTGCTTAGTGATGAAGAAACCTAAAATTTGGTAATGGAGAAAAAAATATTAATTTTTTTTTACATATAATATACCATAATACAATGTGAATAAGATGAATACAAATAATATTGAGCTTTATTGCGTAATTTCACTTATTAACCGTTTATATATAATATGAATCATTAATTTATAATCCTTTAAATTAGTTACTTGGTGATGAAGAAACATAAAATTTGGTGATGGAGAAGAAAATTATTCAATTTATTTACGTATATTATACCATAATACAATGTGAATATGCCGAATACAAATAATATTGATCTTGATTATGTAGTTTCAGTTGTTACCCATTTATATATAATACGAATCATCCATTTATAGTTTTTTAACTTTGTTTCTTAGTGATGAAGAAACCTAAAATTTGGTGATGGCGAAGAAAAATATTGAGTTTTTTTATACATATAATATACCATAATTCAATGTGAATATGGCGAATACAAATAATATTGAGTTTTATTATGTAATTTCACTTATTAACCATTTATATATAATGTGAATCATTAATTTATAGTCCTTCAACTTTGTTACTTAGTGACGAAGAAACCCAAAATTTGGTGATGGAGAAGAAAATTATTGAATTTATTTACACATAATATACCATAATACAATGTGAGTATGCCGTATACAAATAATGTTGATCTTGATTATGTAAATTCACTTGTTACCCATTTATATCTAATATGAATCATTCATTTATAGTTTTTTTTCACTTTGTTGCTTAGTGATGAAGAAATCTTAAATTTGGTGATGGAGAAAAATATTAAATTAGTTTTTTACATATAATATACCATAATACAATGTGAATATGATGAATACAAATAATATTGAGCTTTATTACGTAATTTCACTTATTAACCATTTATATATAATATGAATCATTAATTTATAGTCCTTTAATTTTGTTACCTGGTGATGAAGAAACCTAAAATTTGGTGATGGAGAAGAAAATTATTAAATTTATTTACGTATAATATACCACAATACAATGTGAATATGCCGAATACAAGTAATATTGATCTTGATTATGTAATTTTACTTGTTACACCTTTATATATAAAATGAATCATTCATTTATAGTTTTTTCACTTTGTTGCTTAGTGATGAAGAAACCTAAAATTTGGTGATCGTGAAGAAAAATATTTTTTTTTTACATATAATGTACCATAATACAACGTGACTATGACGAATACAAATAAAATTGGGTTTTATTATGTAATTTCACTTATTAACCATTTATATATAATATGAATCAATAATTTATAGTACTTTAACTTTGTTAATTAGGGATGAAAAAACTTAAAATTTCGTGATGGAGAAGAAAATTATTGAATTTATTTACATATTATATACCATAATACAATGTGAATATGCCAAATACAAATAATATTGATCTTGATTATGTAATTTAAGTTTTTACCAATTTATATATAATATGAATCATTCATTTATATTTATTTCACTTTGTTTCTTAGTGATGACAAAACCTAAAATTTGGTGATGGAGAAGAAAATATTAATATTTTTTACATATAATATACCATAATACAGTGTGAATATGACAAATACAATTATAATTGAGCTTTATTGCGTAATTTCAGTTATTAACCGTTTATATATAATATGAATCATTAATTTATAATCCTTTAAATTTGTTACTTAGTGATGAAGAAACATAAAATTTGGCGATGGAGAAGAAATTATAGAATTTATTTATATATAATATACCATAATACAATGTGAATATGCCGAATACAAATAATATTGATCTTAATTATGTAGTTTCAGTTGTTACCCATTTATATATAATACGAATCATTCATTTATAGTTTTTTAACTTTGTTTCTTAGTGATGAAGAAACCTAAAATTTGGTGATGGAGAAGAAAAATATTGAGTTTTTTTATACATATAATATACCATAATTCAATGTGAATATGGCGAATACAAATAATATTGAGTTTTATTATGTAATTTCACTTATTAACCATTTATATATAATGTGAATCATTAATTTATAGTCCTTCAACTTTGTTACTTAGTGAAGAAGAAACCCAAAATTTGGTGATGGAGAAGAAAATTATTGAATTTATTTACACATAATATACCATAATACAATGTGAATATGCCGTATACAAATAATGTTGATCTTGATTATGTAAATTCACTTGTTACCCATTTATATATAATATGAATCATTCATTTATAGTTTTTTTCACTTTGTTGCTTAGTGATGAAGAAACCTAAAATTTGGTAATGGAGAAAAAATATTAATTTTTTTTTACATATAATATACCATAATACAATGTGAATAAGATGAATACAAATAATATTGAGCTTTATTGCGTAATTTCACTTATTAACCGTTTATATATAATATGAATCATTAATTTATAATCCTTTAAATTAGTTACTTGGTGATGAAGAAACATAAAATTTGGTGATGGAGAAGAAAATTATTCAATTTAT
Organism: Lathyrus oleraceus; assembly: GCF_024323335.1. Classification (NCBI taxonomy): domain Eukaryota; kingdom Viridiplantae; phylum Streptophyta; class Magnoliopsida; order Fabales; family Fabaceae; genus Lathyrus; species Lathyrus oleraceus. Next base: position 538,468,788 of record NC_066585.1, on the reverse strand, counting down.
TTACGTATATTATACCATAATACAATGTGAATATGCCGAATACAAATAATATTGATCTTGATTATGTAGTTTCAGTTGTTACCCATTTATATATAATACGAATCATCCATTTATAGTTTTTTAACTTTGTTTCTTAGTGATGAAGAAACCTAAAATTTGGTGATGGCGAAGAAAAATATTGAGTTTTTTTATACATATAATATACCATAATTCAATGTGAATATGGCGAATACAAATAATATTGAGTTTTATTATGTAATTTCACTTATTAACCATTTATATATAATGTGAATCATTAATTTATAGTCCTTCAACTTTGTTACTTAGTGACGAAGAAACCCAAAATTTGGTGATGGAGAAGAAAATTATTGAATTTATTTACACATAATATACCATAATACAATGTGAGTATGCCGTATACAAATAATGTTGATCTTGATTATGTAAATTCACTTGTTACCCATTTATATCTAATATGAATCATTCATTTATAGTTTTTTTTCACTTTGTTGCTTAGTGATGAAGAAATCTTAAATTTGGTGATGGAGAAAAAATATTAAATTAGTTTTTTACATATAATATACCATAATACAATGTGAATATGATGAATACAAATAATATTGAGCTTTATTACGTAATTTCACTTATTAACCATTTATATATAATATGAATCATTAATTTATAGTCCTTTAATTTTGTTACCTGGTGATGAAGAAACCTAAAATTTGGTGATGGAGAAGAAAATTATTAAATTTATTTACGTATAATATACCACAATACAATGTGAATATGCCGAATACAAGTAATATTGATCTTGATTATGTAATTTTACTTGTTACACCTTTATATATAAAATGAATCATTCATTTATAGTTTTTTCACTTTGTTGCTTAGTGATGAAGAAACCTAAAATTTGGTGATCGTGAAGAAAAATATTTTTTTTTTTTACATATAATGTACCATAATACAACGTGACTATGACGAATACAAATAAAATTGGGTTTTATTATGTAATTTCACTTATTAACCATTTATATATAATATGAATCAATAATTTATAGTACTTTAACTTTGTTAATTAGGGATGAAAAAACTTAAAATTTCGTGATGGAGAAGAAAATTATTGAATTTATTTACATATTATATACCATAATACAATGTGAATATGCCAAATACAAATAATATTGATCTTGATTATGTAATTTAAGTTTTTACCAATTTATATATAATATGAATCATTCATTTATATTTATTTCACTTTGTTTCTTAGTGATGAAGAAACCTAAAATTTGGTGATGGAGAAGAAAATATTAATATTTTTTACATATAATATACCATAATACAGTGTGAATATGACAAATACAATTATAAT